>NC_072036.1:11515000-11657500 GCF_027791375.1 Indicator indicator | reverse complement strand
ATCAATAGAAGTTGTTTTACAAGAAGGCTGCTAAATGCAGTGGATTTTATTGCATTACCCTGCTGGTCACCTCAGGGAGATGAAAATGTAAAAAACTTTTTTTTAGCATTTGGTTTTCAAAAGGAGCTTTGGGTATTTGGCAGCCTTTTGCCTCCAGGAAGGGTCTAAAAGCACAAGTGTGAGGTCATTCTTTTCTCTGAGACCACCTTCACCAGCATCCACCCAGCAGACAACAACCACCTCAGCCAGGCAGGCTGGTGATTAATCCATAAAACACAGCAAACCAGTCTGTGGATGAAAGCAGTGAAGAAGTGTGCACTGTGCTCCTGCACAAGCATGCACTGCCCAGTGGCCTACCTCTCACACATGGCAGCCCCTTCCAAAGCCTTTGAGGAACAAACACAGCCTAGAATCCCTGAAATGTTCTTCCTGGGCACAAACTGAGAGGTGCAGCTCCTCCTCAGCAAGAATTGTCTAAATGCTGTCAGGTGTTAGGGTAATGCAATGACCACCAAGATCTCATTAAATCTATTAAATGATTAAATCCTTGGGCACACCAATTCCTATCAAGCATAAACAGACGGTGAAACACTCTTAAATCAATTACCTGGTGATAAAAGGAATAATCTTCTTACTTAAATGAAAGCAATTAATGTATGGCAGGGCTATGCATTTAAGAGGTTTCCAGGATCAGAACCATCCATTTGATAGCACCTAAACTCACACTTTCAGAAGTTAGATTAAATATTGCTAGCAGATGTTGAGCAGTTCTAAAGTACAGGGGGAAATAAACACTGTTTAATTGTTTATTTTTTTTCCCTTCCAGCTCACTAGAAGAAACTTCTTCACTCCAAGAATGATCAGGCTGCCCAGGGAGGTAGTGGAGTCACCATCCCTGGAGGTGTTCAAACAACCATGTAGATATGGCACTGTGGGACAGGGCTTAATGGGCATGGGGGTGTCGAGTTGATGGTTGGACTTGATGATCTTGGAGGTCTTTTCCAACCTTAATGATTGCATGATTCTACAGGAACTTTGGCCCTTGGTCTTGCTCTTGCCAATGCTAACCCTCAGGTTTCACATACCCTTTCTCCCTCAACCTACAATCCATTCACCTGACCAACACCAGAGGCACCAAGCAGCACCATGGTGGCAGAACCAGGAGTCACTCTGTAAGTCTAACCAAGAAGAGGTCATGGCTGAACAGAAGAATGATAATGAATGCCAAGCATGGTCTGGAGGGGCCTGACCTCATCAGTGTGCATTATGCTGGACACTTTGGACATGCTGGCAAGGTCTCATGCTGTTGTGCTGTGGGCATGATGAATGGCACACACCATTAAGTGATACTCATGTGCAGCATGCTCATGCCCACGTAATGCACAGAGAAATTGCCTTCTACATGGCTTGTGCAAGAAGTCTAGTCTTGATGAGTGTGCAACACAGAGCCAGTCAGCCTACTGCAGGGCCTTGAGACAGCCCAGTTAAGTGGCAGTGACAAGTGTGGGCGTTAGTGGAACATGCTGATATCCATTCTGCTGTGAAAGAGTTGCCTGTTGCTGGAGCAGATACAGTGCTCATCCGGCACAGAGTTCAGCCTTCCCCAGCATTGCAGGGCATTGTGTGGGTTAGACACACCCAAGGTTGCAGCAGGACAGCTACCTCTCCCTTCTCAGCCTCCCTTCCAGTTTCTGTCAGGGAGTTGTTGCTCTTCACAGTGTGTGGGGAAGGGAGAAATTCCAGCCCAGGCCTCAGAATGTGAAGTTTTCAGGTGTACACAGAGTTACATGGAGAGAGATGGAGTCATATCATGAATCTTGGGACTTCCTTTTTCTTTGGTGGACTGGCCTTTGGCACCAGACCTTTCCTACAGTTTCACTGTTTGCATCCTTAATTCAGTCAGTCATCTGGTGTCCTGGCAATGCTCTCCCCGTCCTTTCCTTCAGCTCCTCCTCCTACAGCTGCACACTCAGGTTTTTAGCTAGGATTTCACTGTATCCTGCCAGGCACTGTGTCTCTACATGGCAAACATGGAATCAGAGAGGAGGGAAAAGAGTCACACTCAGAAACACTTTCAGGGTCATTACATCCAGATGTAAAATCTTTGGACCCATGTGTCTTTCCTCGGATCCCATTCTAAGAACCATTTCCAGAAGTGATGTGCAAAGGATGTAGAAAGGTCCTTAGCCTACAGAGTCTTAGTCTTGGTTGACTGCACCATGAATGATGACAAAATTCATTTGCCTCCACAACCTGTGACATAGTTGGCTGTGTCTGTTACCACATCCTGCATCCTGGGTCTCACTGGGAAGTTTAGAAGAGTCCTCATCCATAGAGGGTGGTACAGAGCAGGATCCTCAGGGACATGTTATGCAGTGTAAGTAAATCACACTAAAGCATTTGACTCATAGCAGCTTTGTCTCACTGCCCCTAAACTGACTTTTGGAACTCCAGCTACAGTTTACCTCCAGTGTATGGTCTCCATACCATATATAACTGCCAGGAAAATCTTTGAGCTGTCTCCCAATTCTGCTGAACTCCATCACAAGTTCCCCTTAACCTTTAACTTGCAGATTCAAGTTCTTTCTCTGTCTGAAAACCACTTTTAAAATGAGACCACTTCTGAGTATTAAAACCTGGGAAATAATTTTACAAGACCCTCTTCTTCTGTTTCCAAAACCAAATAATTGACTGAATTGCTTAATTTCAAAATATTTCAGGGTGGAAAAAAAAAAAAAAAGTCCTGTCTGAGACTCTCCACACTAAACTTAAGCCATAAATACATTTTTACTGTAACCATTTACAAGTGGGAGATGTGTGATGGATAATGGAACAATTGTACAGCTTTAGCATGGGATGTCACAGGCCTTCTGGTAAGGTGAGCAAGAATGGAGCCAGTTCTGATCCTTCATGCATATGCTAAGCACAGCTGTTGTAGTAAAGCAGCTCTCTGGCCCTTCACACAGAGTTTTACCAGTTCTGGGGTTTGTGGAATTCTTTTTTTAATAAAGTATATGGTCCAAGGCCCAGCTTGAAAGAAAAATGTTCGTTGCTTGCTGAGTTGTATGAACTTTGGAAATATGGCAATAAAATGGACACATATGTTCTATTATTATTATTATTATTATGCTTAAGGGCTACAAAAATAAATCATTCTCCAAGCTCACATGGACAAAATGAGCACTGCCTTCTGTGAGAGTCTGGGCTTAACATGTATGTGTTTACTTAGATGCATCTGTTCTTGATATCTCTTGGAAAAATCAAATATTGTATCTTATGAAAAAAACATTGCTGAAGCATTGTTCAGAAAATCAATCCTAAACCAGAAGTCCATTTAAAAAAAAAAACCTGAATACCTGGATCTCTTTGCTTGGAACTCTCGTTTATTGTTATTAATAGATCGTTTATCTTCACTATGGTTGGAGATAAAAATTCCTTTTTAAAGTGATGAAATGAAGAGATTTGCAAGTGCTGAAACCCCCTGATCTGCCCCTCTCTCTCATCACCTGATACAGGCTTAAGGTTTCACAGTTTGTAAAATCAATGGGAAGTTCTCCCCTTGCCAGCAGCCTGGGCCAGTTTAATAAGTCCCTGAACAGAGGGGTGGCCTGTCGAGGGGGCAGTCACCTTTTGCCTGGCAGGAGGAGCTGTGAGGGCCAGGACACTGGAGTGCATTGTGTCCCCGTGCGAAGGCCTTCATCAGCAGTGACAAAATTTCTTCTCCAAGTCCAACTTCCCCACACACACCCCCCAGGCCTGACTGTAACCCAGAGAGGAACCTGCGAGGGGATGGCCAACTTCAGCCGCAGGACGCAGTTATCAGCGGTGAGGGGACTTCACCTTTCCTGTAAAGGGCTTTCTCCTCCCTCACCAGGACAAGCACTTCTCAGGGAAACTCCAAGCAGCTGCTGGGCTACTTCCTTTCAACTCTGTCCCAACATTGCTGTTTACAGTTTTAGGAAGGCAGCTCTGACTACCCCTTCTCCTCCCTCCTCTCCCTCCCACTTGTTCAAGTTTGTCGATATCCGATCCATGAACATTTGTTTCCTCCTTCCCTCGAGGAGTTTTACACTCCACTGACCTCAAGTTCATCCCCAGCAGAGGCTGGCAGGAGGGCTCAGCTGGCTCTCATTTCTCCACTTGCTGCAGTCCCTTGTGTTGGATAAGCAACACCAGTGTAATTCAAGCAGGGAGACCTCTTCCCTTGCCAGCTCCCCACACTGTCCTGGGCTCTGCTGCTGGGGAAAAGTTCACCCATCCTGGTCCCAGCCCACAGAGGTGAACCCCTTACACTCCCTTCATGGAGGCCACTGGTGCTGGGGGTGTATGGGCAGGTCTGGACTCTCACCCCCACTCTGGCTGCCTTTAGATCTCCTCTCTGGGCTTCACCACTCCATGCTTCTCTGCATCGTTCACCACACACCTGAGGCTTTGCTGCTCCTTCCCAGGTGGGTCTCAACCTTGTCATACTGCTGTGGGTACACAGGGGTGAAGAAGTGGGAGATGGCAGTGGCATGGTTGGAGGGAGGGAGGGATGGCTGCATGTTTAACTCCCCTTGCAGTTTCATCGCCAGGTGGTTCCCCTCCCACCCTGTACCTGTGCTCTTCAGCACCTCTCTTGCATTCCCCCCCGCTCCCCACTTCTTCTCCCTCTTTGCAGCAGTGACAAAGCCTTTTTCTTTAACCCGTTTGAGCTGTCTGCTTCCATCCCTGGAAGATGGATAGAGGAGGGGTTGGGAGGTCGGGGCTTTCTGCCTGTCATCAACTGCGCGGCCCCCGCCTACCCGGCAAGGGGAGCCGCGGGGGTGCGCGGAGCTGCCGCCGGCCACTCGCCGCGGGGACGGGACCCTCGGGTGGAAAGAAAGGGTGAGAGGGTGGTCAGTGACACACAGATCCCCGCGACACCCGGAGCAGGGGAGGCATCGTCTAGTGGATAAATCGGCTCCTCTCCCGTCGGCTTCTGCGGAGGGTCCGCGCAGGGGGGTGGAGAGCAGCAGGCGACAGGCAGGACTCGCTGCCCCCTGCTCAGCTCCGTGCTCGCTTCTGCATCCCGGCGGGGGGAACCGGGCTAATTGCCCTCGCACGGAGCCGTTCCGGCTCTAGCCGCACGGCCCTCGGAAACCGTTGACCCTCCAGGGGCTCCTTCTGCACCCCCGGCCACCCAAATGTCTGTTAGCCGCCGGCATTCGTTGCTGTCTTATTAGCGGTGCCCGAACCCGTCTGCTTCGTCTTGGTCCTCAAGACGTTGCTGCTACTCGAGCACATATCAAAGTAGGGGAAAAAAACAGCTATATTTTAATTAAATTACGTCGCCTCGCTTGCAGGGAAAGAAACAAACCCACCATCACCCGTTCGGGGAGATAATCTCTACTTTCGGCTCTCTTCTGCCCGCTTTGCCCAGGGTTATTCATCCCAGTTGCTGCGCTGTTATTTATTTGCTTGTATTTACGTTTCCCGATAGCTACTTAGTACAGCTGGCAAGGCAAACTGCGGGAATGGAACGGAGGCAAAAAAAAATATTTTTTTTGGGGGGAAGGATGTGAAAATGGATGTGGTTTGGTAGTGCCAGGGCTACGGCGGAGCTCCCATTTAAATCGCGCTCTTCATACTGGCGCTGTATAAGAATGTAAAAAGTATAAGAAAAAAAAATGGGATAAAAAGGGGAAAACCAACACACTTGGAACACTATTTTTCACGGTGTTGCCGAGGGATGGGCGGTGGAAGCCCACTCAGATTTGCTCCGCGCTGGTTCGCGGAAAGCTCCCGGTCCCGCAGCCAGCCGCGGTACAGAGGCAGAGCCGGCTCCCGGTGCCGTGTGCAAGTGGCTCCAGCCCCGGTAAAAGAGGCTCCGGTGCCCACTCAGGTGCACGGAGCAGCAGGTGGGGACAGGCCAAACCGGTCCCCGCGGATCGCGGCCGCGGCAGGGACAGCTTAAAGGAGCGCGGAGCAAAGGCACAGAGATCATTAGCGCAGCGCTAATTGATCTTCTTCTTCGCACCCATCCCCAGACTCGGCGGCAGCGGCGAGGCTGCACCGGGGAACATCTCACAGGTGGGGTGCAGGGACTCGGGGAGCCCCTCTGTGCCCCGGTGCGAGTTGGGTCCGCTGCTCCCGCAGCCGCGGGGCTGTCGGTGCGGTGCGGCTGCTGCGCAGCTCTTTGCCGGTCGCCGCTTTGCCACCGCGCAGCGCGATGCGGGGTCATTTCTATTTATTTCTCTTTTCTCGCACCGGCCTCCGATGGCATCACTGTGCGGCCACCGGGCCCGTGCCCTTGTGCTCTGAATGCTACCAAGTGCGCCGCGCAGCCGAAGCCCTTCTCGGTGGTTCCTGCGCTGCGGGATGAATCAGCCACGGGCGGGACAAGTCCCGGTGCTCAGGAAACGCTCCCGGGCTGCTGCCGGGAAGGAGAGCTGGGCATATGGGTTTGTTGTTCTTTTTTTTTTTTTTTTTTTTTGGTCTTCCTCTTCTTCCCAGAGGTTGATGTGAAAAACCCCTTTAAAGTGCGTTTGAAAGTGCAGGGCTTTATGATAGAACAGGAAGTCCCTCGGCAAAGGGTTTCTCTGCAGCCCCGCGAGTTAACTCGTTCCTCTGTGATGCCGGCGGCGGGCGGGGACCGAGCCGAGCCGTGCCCCGCAGTACCGGGAGCCCCTCGCCGGGGCTACTTCAAATGTGTACCTTCGTAAGTAGTGAACAAATCGCGGTTACCGTCTGCAAGCAGCTCCTCAGCACCTCCTCAGCAGCTCAAGGACCTGTTACTGCCCGCGTTTACCACTTGCAACTTTGGAGTACACAGCCTGTAACTTTCCAACAATAAGCTTACCCCGGGGTTGGGAATGAGATTCGGGGAGGCTGTCCTAAATGTAACATGTTGCGTAGTCTCTAGCGGCTTCCCGGTCGCTAAACCACGGAATTATTTGAGGGGGTGTTCCAAGACAGGGGTCCCATGTTTTCAGGGGGAGAGATGTAGATGCTGCACTTGGGAAGTGATTGTCCTTCAAGGAAACACTTTCCTCCTAAACGACTCCTTTTAAACCTAATTCACCTAATTCAGTGAGGACCCAAGCTTCTTTCTCACTAGTACAAAAAGGATGATGGCGTGTTTTGGGTTCTGGGATAATTGTCAGGCTATTGATTTCTCAGGAATACCGACCGACTGCAAGGCAGCAGATGCAAACAAGAAGAGCCTAGCTGAGAGATTGTTTTCCTGAAGAAAGTAACCTTGCAGGATGCTGAGGTTATTGAATTTAGAGGTGGGATGGAGGTGTCTGATAATCAGCTCACTTTCTAACTCCCTTAGATTTATGGATCAGGGCCTCCCTGTCACTCCTGAAAATATAATCATGCTGGCAATCAACCCTCAAGGAAGAATGGGAAAGCAAGTGTAGGTTTTGTTTTGTTGTGTTTTTTTTTTTTTTTTCCTCAGATCTAAGCAGTGGTGACCTTTGAGTTAAATACTTAAACGATCAGTGATGTTATAGACAGCCCAGCACTGGTCTGTTTTATTGCCCTGTCTTGGTTAAGCTGCCCAAGAAGGTGCCATAGCTGTCCTGGCACATGCAGGGCTGGCATCACTTCCCACACCCACAGCACCTTGCTGCTGTGCACTACAGTGCTGGTTTTGAGGTACGTCTGAGATATCCATCTCATTGTTCCACCAGATGGGAAAACTGCATCAGGTTCCCACCACCCCCCTCTTTTTTTTCTTTCTTTTTTCTTTTTTTTTTTTTTTTTTTTTTTGACAGAAACATTTCCTGTCTTCTTTGCAAAAATGTATTTTATGACCACTTTGCTGAGCAGGCTTCTCCCTCTCTCTGTACACTGTACAGAGTAATGCAACACCTTCAATCTGTGGAGCAGATACCTCTTGATTTCTTTATCTCAGAACATGCCTTTGTCTCTCTTCAACCTGTTCTTGCTCTTCAGTGAAAACTCACCTTTTTTACAAGCTGTCAAACATAACACTAACAGTTGAGCATTCCTTTAGGGGGGTGGGGGAATCCAGCATATTTACTTAAAAATCACTTAGAATTTATGACTCCTTGATTTTTTATTAGCCTTTTAACAATGTCTCTCACTTTAACATTAATCCAGGGGGAAGGGGCTGTCTCCTGGTCCTGCAGCAGATATATCCAAACAGAGAAGGGGAAAAGAGTTGCTTAATCACTTCTAGTATTTCTGATATTTTAAGGCCATTTTGGAACAAGTAGAAGATTCCACTTCAGTGTGCCTTCTGCTAAAGAGAAAAACCCCACAACTGTTTCCAAATTCCATGGTCTAACTGGTGATAAGCAGGATTCAAACAGCAAAAGGCTGCAGATGTAACTGCTTCTACAATCCCATTCCAGAGAGGAGGCACCATTTCCCAAGGGACCACTGAGGAACATAATCAGGAGATGAAAGTTTGGCCCTGTGACACAAAGATGGCCCAACTGTCCTTCACTTTCTTTCCTAAACTCAGTTGAATAGCCCCAGCCTGCCCACAGCCTGGCAGATGAAAAGAGGATAAGTGCAACTAAGTGGTATCCATTTTTAATGGTGCAAGTGGTTACTTTGACCAAACACTTGACAGACTGAGAGGAACTTCAGAGAGGCCCAAGGCAGCCATGAGGATGGGCAACAGCTTGGTAAATGTTAAACAGCAGACACAAGATTTGAAAAACATGTTCTCTGATTTGCCTCTCCATTTGATGTGGTGACTCTGGATGGAAATCTGGACATCACTGTGGATAACAGTGAAAACCGCTGGTCAAAGAGCAGCAAGAGTAAAGGAAGCTAATTGAATATTGGATGGCAAAGAAAAGGGGAGACAGGCATGGGAGAAAGATTTACATAAGCTTTGTCATCATGTAGATCAGCAGGAAGCCCCTGCCAGGAATAGGATCTCAAAAAGAAGGCTCAGGGAAAATCAGCATGAATGTCAGTGACCTAGACAGCACTGATATCCAAAAAGACCATGGCTGCTTTGGGGATGAGCAGGGGATAAGAGGAATAACACAGATGTGTAAAATGTAATGGGTGTGACATAAGGTAGATCAGGAACTTCTTGGCCACCCTCATGACTTTGTATGAGTAATAAACAAGACAAGAGGAAATGGAAAAGGGATCTTAGGAATTTTCTATACAGGGCACAATTAACTTGTGGGATGCGCTGTCATCAGATGCCACTAAAAGCAAGGTCCTGATGGAATTCAAAGATGCACATGGATAATGAGAGTTATATTTCTAATGAGGACTATAATATTTTTGTATTATCACACTTAGAAGCAATGCAGTTCTCCACCTCTAAGTCTAAGCAACAGAATGTGGAACAAACAGGATGAATCTAGAAATGCCTCTTCCGACATTTTTCACACCTTCCCCTAAAGTAGCCACTAGCAGCCACAATTTGATGTTGAATACTGGATACAGCCTTAGACTGACCTAATATGACCATTCTCAGGTCTTTACATTTCTCCTGGAGCAGCTCTCTTTCCTGGTCAGCTTTCAAGCCCTCCTTGCTGGCACTAGGTCTGGAATTGAAGTAACAGAAGCACCAAATATGACACTTAAGTATTAAAGCAGAGCAAATCAAATAATGCTCCTTCCTTTTCTCCATGTTCTTACAGCACCTATGTGAGTTAGGGTGTCTCAGTGACTGCCAGAAAAAGAGTAAGCCTCCAGGTGTTTAGAGATGGGATCTGGGAGCTTTAGAAAACTCTGCCTACTGCCTCAAATACTGATGTGTAATGGATAAACTGTTTCCTCCTCAACCTATTCAATGTAAGAACTGTGATCGTTTATCTGGGTTTTCACATATGGCAGAGTCAGTTTGACTTCCCTTTCCAGTTCAAGTAATTGCCATAGGAAATCTTTATATTTGTGTTTTAATTTGGGGAATTAGATTTGGTTTTAGTGGAACTAGAAAAGAGTACGAGCATGAGACTTAAAATGTATTTAAAACTACAAAGAGAAAAGTTCCACTCTTGGTTTTGTTCCTTAACTCTTAATGAGAATAACTTTAATTTAACACATCTGAGCAGCTTGCAAGACTATCAGATAGTGCTTTCCATGCATGATGTTCTAAGTAGCCTGGACAAATACTTAACAAATTGAAAGAAAATTAAAATCTCAAATTAAATAAACCCAAGAACAACCACTGACATTCATCAATTACCCTTATAGATATGCAACACTATTTCTTTGCTCTTTCACACACCTACCCATTCTAGGCAAGAGAAAAAGACTAGGGGGTTGTACCCTGAAAGAAAATACCTTCAGTAAATTCAAGTTGCTTGAAGCTTAGAAAGAAAATAAGCAGCAAATTCCCAGGACTTTGATACAGTAATTTTCCTCTCAGCAGAGATGGAGCTTCAATATCAATACTTCTGCCAACTGAAATTTCAGAGGGAAGGACATTTCTTAACTAGACTCCTTGCCTCCTTGGATCAAGCACCTTGCATGCAGGACTGCTGAAGTGAGTTACAAACTGAAAGTGAGGAGACAACTGCTGAGATAGGGTTGGACTGCATTACAAACAAATATTATTTACCTTGTGCAGAAAAAGTAAGGCACAACGTCCTGCCCAAGGCTATAGGAAGTTTCTCCAGCTCAGGAAGAGAAAGCCCCTAAGAAGAACAACTCTCCACACCGTATTTAATCCAGCCTGGCCACCTCACACAGCACCAGACTTTTGTCACATTTTGTCCCTATCAGTCGCCTTTCTGGCTGAAGGACAAAAAAGGGTGTAGACTGCCCCAGAGCACTTTCCCATCAGCTCTTTTCTTCTCACAGGATGCCATTTAGACTCATGCATACCATTATCATAAATATCCTCAGAGCTACTTACATCACAAACAGAGTTTGTCAGCACTTGGAAACAAAAGTCTGTGCCAGGTCTACGTTTTAATTTCTCATTCCTTCTCCTTTTTCACTTATAAACGCTGTTAAATCAGAATATTGTGAAAACTACATTAAGGGACACGTTTGAGTTCACTCATCCCTGCCTTCTCTGCTCACCACCCGGACTCTCTGTGGCCTCTGTGTACCTAGACATGCAAACGCAGGTTTGGTCGTCTCAGGTTATTCTGCTATTGATCACTAAAATATTTCTCTGCTAGGCAGCATTCCTCACTGTAATTTTGAGGATGGGAAGCCTTTTTCAGTCAATTGATTTGAAAACGTGTTTCCTTTCTTTGAGACCCCTTTTTCTAATATTGAAAAAGCCAACAAACAAACAAAGCCCCACAATTTACTTAAAGCATCGTGGACTTGACAGACACTTAAACTTGATACTCCTTTAATTCCAGCCTTTTGTAAGGGGAACTGATGGTCTTTTGGTTGCAAATATCTAAATTCAAATGCCCTGTGATGAAAGTGTGATAACACATAAATAGGCTGGTGCCTCTTTTTTAAGCCAAAAAGAAAAAGTAAAGTTACTTCCTCTCACTTTCTGTATTTTCCCGCCCTTTCCTTTTGTTTTCCAAGCATCCAAAGGTAATAGTGGTTGATAAAAATGCAGCCAGGGTGAGGTGGGGAGCAGGCAGGGGGAGGAGAGGGAAGATAACATTATTGTAGGCCCTTGCTCTGTTTTGTTAGGACAGATTAAATCTTTGGCAGTATCAGAAGATAGGCCTGAATGACTGCCTGATCATCTCTTCACTCTCTCTTCTTTTATCTGGATGGCTCTCAACCCTTTTCAGAGATATCTCACTGCTCATATGTGTTAAATTAAGGTATTGTTTCCCTGTATCTCACATATTGTAAAATGTTTTCTTTCTTAACCTGGTTAGTGAGCATGCTGTCACTGGAGAGAGGATGCAAGAAGGGAACTAGAATAGATTGTGCCCTGTTTTGCCAGCTAGCAGTAACTTGCTGTCTAGTGCTCCTAATTTAATGGGAGTTTCTAGCAGAAAAGAGAGAAAAAAAAAAAACATGGACAAAAGCAATGAAATTCGGCTTTGTAACCAATGGTAAAATTAAGGAAAGATAATTAATATCATGGAATAGTCTCAAACAGTAATTCAATTTCCAAGTTAACAAATAGAATTACAGGCAGTTGGATTTTGAGAGAACATTTCCTCACAGTCTGACCTATCAATGCTTCTTGTTGCCTCATGATAAACACTAAAAAAGGAAGAAACACAAACACAGATGTCACTTTTTTTTTTTTTTTCCCATTTAACAGCTAAGCTTAAGGCTAATGACTGTAATTCAGACACAGAAACCTCGGGACAGAATACTGAAATGTGTGGCACTGGTACTTTGTTGTCACTGGAATGTATATTCTGGGTGGCAACCTTTTATCTCATTGTGCTTTGAAAATAACCCCCCCCCAAACAAAACCCACTGTAATTATATTTTGCTTATTCATGCTGAGCAAAACATGTCAGAGCTTTCTGGAGTGCAGGCTGAGGTGTGGAGGAACCCAGCATGAACATGTGCTGGTCCTTCATAGAACATGCAGCCTGATGGTTGGCACTGGCAACAGCCAAGCTTCGATGAAACCTAAGGGATTGCTGCTGTGCTGGTGATGAAGCTTAGCTGAAGGTAGTTACAGGCCAGCTTGTTAAAGACAATTGGCATGTCTTGTGCCACTTTTGATGACTAACTGAGAGAAGGCCAGACCAAAAGACTTTATACAAAAGCATTAACAAGGACATAATGCCAGCTGACTCACAGGGCACAACATTGTCTCTGCAAGTGCTGTGCAGGTGATAGGCATTTCACAGGAGCCACACGGAGTCCTTCCCTGGAGATGGCCACTGCTCTTTCTGTTTTTCTCCTGGTTTCAAGGGTACCAGTGTTTACACCAGGGGTGCTCATGGAAAATCTCATTCCACATACAGGAGGGCCATGCCCACAAGAGTGGGGTGCCTGAAGTAAAAGGGGGAAGCAAGACAGAAGTCATAACTTTCTTTTCCTATTTGATTGCTCTTTTAAAATGAAACTGGGAGACAACAGCATTTGACATACTTGTACTGGATGCACCTCCCACCTGGTAAGTGTTTCTTTCTAGCTCAAAAACTCACAACACTGGGCCAGATCCATCCCTGGTTTAAACGTGGGACACTGGACTTGCTGTCAGTGGGGTATGGAGCAGTCTGTGCACACATAGGTGTGGGTGTAGAGCATTTTGTAGGGGAGCAAGGAGAAG
Source organism: Indicator indicator (assembly GCF_027791375.1). Lineage (NCBI taxonomy): Eukaryota > Metazoa > Chordata > Aves > Piciformes > Indicatoridae > Indicator > Indicator indicator. Next base: position 11,644,368 of record NC_072036.1, on the reverse strand, counting down.
CCCTATGGAGGCACTGCCACTTCCCTGTGCCAGATGCTGGAGCTTGCCCTGTGTAAGGCACGACATCGACTCTCCAGGGGGATTTTCATCAACCCCCTTAGATAAAATGACCAAAAGGATTAAGCAGGTTGAGGGGGGACAGGAAATAGAAATCAGTCCCATCAGATGACAAGGAAAGTGTCCTCACTTTCGGCTCTGCAATGCCCCACTTCTTCCAGTCGCCGCTGATACACCCCTCTGGTGCAGAACGATGTCCCCTTCCCCAGACCGGAGCTCCCACGGACCCGGGCATCCTTTTGGTATTCTCGTTTAATTTCCTAGGTAAAACGCGAGGAGGACTGACAACGCTGGGCGAGCAGAGGCCCCGCGGCGAGCCTGGGGACATCCCCACACCCCGGGCCTGAGGAGAGGGCCGCTGCCCCTGCTCGATCTCGGGCGCTGACAAAGAGGGTGAGGGGGGCTCAGCTTTGCTCCCTCTTCAGCGGGGGAAGCAGCGGGGTACGGGTGAGCCCCTCGCTGCGGGGACTCCCACCAGGCGCCTCGTCCCCCCGGGAACCCCACGGTAGAGCCAAAGTGAAAGTGAAGCGACTCTCGAAACCCTTTGGGGGTGGCGGCAGGCGCCATGTGACAGCCGGGAAGCAGCCGGGCCGCACGGGGCTGCGGAGGGCGATTAACGGGAGGCGGCGGGGGGGGGTAGCGTGCTTGTGTCTAACGGCTGCGGTGCCCCCTCCCCGCCTGCCGAGCGGCCCCTCCGTGCCGCCTCTCCCTCTCCTCCCCGCGGACCCGCACAAGCTTCTCCGCTACCCGTCCCTGGAGGCAGCGGCAGGGCAGGGCAGACGTCTCTCCCTTTGCCTTCCCTCCGCCGCGTCCCCCTCAGGCAGGGCAAGGCAGGAGAGTGCCCCGCAGCGCTGCTCCCGGGAGGAGGGACTCGCCTCCCCGGCATGGTCGCGGCGGTATAGCAGGGTGGCCTTCTCCCTTCACCCCCCCCCCCCTTTTTTTTTTTTTCAATTATTATTTTTAATTTTCCTCCTCGCGGCTGTCACCGCTCTCGCCGTTAAGTCTTAACCACCGCTCTTCCCAAGGGCTCCCGGCGCAGCCCTGCTCCGCCGCCCCTTTGTGCCCGGCACGATGAGGCAACGGGCCGGCGGCCGGCGGGCGCGGCCAGCTCGCAGCGCCCGGGGGCAGCGGCAGGTAAGCGGAGCGGCGGCGAGGGGCGGGCGGGCAGCAGGCAGGGCAGCCGCTCTTTATCCCAGTTTCGGGCGGGTTAAGGTGCCGCTGCCGAGGGAGGGCGCGGAGCGGGGCTGCCGTGCACAGTGACACCGGCCCCCAGTGCAGCCCCGCTCCGCACCCGCGCCACGGCGGGCTGCTGATTTGTGCTTCCTTTGTTTTATTTAGGCTGTGTGTAAAAACTTATCAGCGTCACCCAAAGGGACACCCTTCTCCCTTCCCCTCATCTCCAGTTCAGACCTGTAGGATCTCTGCCCCTTCCTGGATTGCCCCTTGCTTTAACTCCCCCATCCTTTCCCCAGTATTAAGCCTGTCTTCCGCTGCTTATATTCCTCCTCTTCAGCCTGCACACCGCGCTTGCCCTCCCGAGTTCCCCCCACCAACCTTTGTGCCTATTTTGATTTATCCCCCCACTCTTGTTTCCAAGGGACTCCCCTACAACCTGTCTGTAGGTATGTTTGTGTAACCAGACACTGAGAGTAGCTGTCTGCCGAGGAATTAACTCGGCTACCCTCAAAGCTTAGTTTGCATTCAATAGAGGTGTTTGTTTTTCAGGTTTAAACCTCCCGACGGGTTGAAGAAATCGCCCGAAAGGAACCACTTGGCAGATTTTGTTTCCTCTCCTGAAATACCACTGGACGTGGAGCAGGTGGGGGATCGGGAGAGAAGAGATTTGAGGGGATTGGAACAGGGTGGTGGGAGGGAGAGTGACCAGGGTCTGAGTGGTGTGAGAAAGGGGGGGAAAGGGATTTAAAGTTGGGAGAGTGGAGCCGCGCTTTCCCCCTTTCTTTCCTCTGAGGGCGGGAAGGATAGATCAAGGCTCTCACTCTCGTTCGTTAAAAATAAATACTACAGAAATTGGCAGATTTTGTAGTTTTAGAGAAGTGGATTCTCTCCAGGATTAAAGTAAAAAATGTTGATGTTTGAGGAACTGCTCTTGCTCAACCCGTAAATAAAGCGGAGATGTTGACAGTTTGTCTAGCCTCTGGTAGACGAGAACAAAACCCATTTCATTTCTTGAAGGGCATCAATAATTGTGAGGGTGGGAGGGAGAGGAAGGAGTTTAACTATTAACCTTTATCTGGGATCGTAAATGAGTTGAAACTCGTGTTTCTGAAGCTTCTTTTATGTATTTGCCGTTCTGTTTTCCCCTCTCCGCTTTCCTTCTCTGGAGATGGTGAAAGGTAAAGGAAAACGACGATGCTCATATTAGTGGGACAAGCAGGCGATTTTATGGCTCACCAGTAAAAAATAAATGCCACGGGAAAGTTTCTGTTTGTAGTGCAAGCGGTGGGAAAGTGGTTGGAGGGTGTGTGTATGCGGGGGGGGAGGAGGGAGGCGGCAAAGCAGCGGGGGCGGGCGCGTGGAGGGGTTGCTGCGGGTTGTGCTGTTACTTTAGGGGGGTTTGGTTTTGTGTTTACAGATCATTCACTTGAAGACGCCGGAGGACGATCTGTGGAAGGTAAGAGCCTTTCCCCCAATATTTTTATCCCCCAAGGCCATGCACTGTGTGTACCTGGGCATTTGCCCACTGCCCAGGCCCGCAGTACCAGCATGCTGGTGCTGGGGACAGATCAGCAGCAGAATGCCCGTTGCTGGCCACGGCGTGGGTGATGGAAAGCACAGCATTTTTTACCAAACAAATAAGCTGCTTGCAGGAACTGAGATGCTTCTTAAACTGATGAATTCCTCCTTAAAAAAAAAAAAAAAAAATCCAAACCCAAACCCAAATAAACAAACACCCTTCTCCACCCCCCCACCCCCCCCCAAACCCCTAAAAGAAAGAAAGAAACCTCCTTCCCCCCCAACAAACAAAAGAAAAGGATACACTTTCTTTTCTTAATCAGGACATGACTTAGGAAAACAGGAGATGAGAAGTACAATGAAAAACTTTCTGTTCCAACTGTTTTCTACATGCAGGAGTAATATGCCTAACACGTGTGTTAAGTTTGGCATGTGTGTTTTTAAACATATATATTAAGTTCCAACAAAGATGTTTTTATTAATTTCAGTATGGATTGAGGGGGGGTGGGGGAAGATTTAAAATCCTTGTACCTTCTTAATGTGCGTTAAGTTTGGCACGTGTGGTATTTAACGTGTATGTTAAGTTCCAACAGAGATGTTCTTATTAATTTCAGTATGAATTGAGGAGGGAAAAAAAATTTTAAATCCTTTTACCTTCTTAACTGCAGCTTCCCTGAATGTGTTATGTTACTTTGTGACAGGATTCTTGTCGGAAGAGAAAGAAAATTACTCTTACTACTTCTGACAGTGAAGTGTGTCCAGCCAGCCATTAGACCTTTTCTCCTTCCTACAGGCTTAATGAAGTGAAAGCAGGAGATCGTGGGGAGGTGGCAAGGGTGGGAGAGATAAAGGATCGAAAAATTTGGCAGAGCAGTTGATTGTGGGGGCAATGTCTTTGTCACTTTGGTAGTATTGCAATTATAAGCAAAATGTGCAGTTCCAGTAAATGCAAATTCAAGTAATTTCCAATGAAAATTGTAAATTTTTTTTCTTTCGGTTTTTTTTTTCCTTAGGAAGAACAGAGTCTTTCACTTGATTGTCATTAATTTGTCATTCTCTTGTCTAGCAATCAAAAATACAAAGGCTGGGTGATACTGCTTATTCTCATGAGCTGCCTCAGAAATCTGTATAGCACACTCGGCTCTGTAGGAGTTCCTCTTCCCCCCCCCCCCCCTTTAAACGAGTCCCTGCCAGCAACAAGTGTGTTGATGCACTGATCTGAAGGACTCGGGCACGATGCCAACTCAAGCAATTTAAATGACATGGTTAATAGTGTCTCTGCTGTCCTTATCACACAGTACTTGTCTTTAATAAACTCAGTGAACTTCCCAAGTGATAATCGTGGATGACAAATTAACTCAAGTCTTAGCTCTCCCCTTCACATGAATCCTGTTTTGCTCTGATTGACTAAATATTAAATGCTAGTTCCAGATGAAGTGCAAGAACTTGCAAAATATCCCACTCTCCTCTAAATATGTGACTACTTTCAGGCAAAGAAAAGCCAATTAGTTTATCTGAAAGATTTTCTAATGCTAAAATCTACCCAGGGATTCTACTGCTAGAAGTGCTGCTTTCTTGGGTTTTTTTTTTTTTTCTTTTTTTTTCTTTTTTTTTTTTTCCCTGTGGTAATAAATTCATGTGGGACACTGCAATGGATCCTTATCAAAAACTTCAAAAGAGGTAATCATTGTACATTAAAGTAGGTAAGCCAGTATACTATGTCTAACAAATTAAAACACTCAGCAATTCCTGTAAAGCATTTTGGATGGCAGTGAAAAGGATTGGTTCTGTCAATTTCAGTTTGAAATAGGTAACCCTGAAGCAGATAATATAAATTTCCAAGCATGCACACAGACAAGCAGTAAGATCTTTCACAGTGGGACTTTTAAAGCAGTTTTCTAAGTAGCTCTAGTACTCCCATACTGACTTTTCCCCTTGCAGAATGAAAAGATTATGACATAATCTGAAGCTACAGAAGAAGACGCAGGGTAGTGCAATTGACATTTTAACTGCAAATTACATCTATGATTGCTTAGATTATGATTTGTATCTTTTTTTTTTTTTTTTTGAGAGAGATATTCCATCCTAAAAATATCTTTGCTAGATCTTATCTTCCTGATTTCCAAACCTGCTGAATCTTGCCAAAAGCTGTAGAATCGCTCATGTTCTCAACAGCTGTTAAGGGCTTGGTAAAGTGCTTAATAATAGTAATAATAATGTGTTCCATGTCTTGTGGCTGTGGCTGAAGTATTGCATTGCGTGCTTAGCTGCTACATTTGGAAATGCTCTTCTTCATGGCCACCATTGTGTCTTTGAAAATTAATACATGAATGTAGATTGTCTGATGTCACAGGTTTGATTTTTTGTGTGTGTGTCTCTTTGCAAAATCAATTTCTTTGAGACTAAGTAAAAACTAATTAGGTTCTACCTACATCTGAAAAGTAACAAGAGATAATTCATAAAATTAACAATTATTTTCCTAAAAGCTTTGTACAAATGAAGTTGTTTGATGGATTTTTTTTAAATTTTGTTTTATTTTTTACTTTCTATGTTGCTAGTCATATTCTAGCCATAACAAAAGTTACTGAAGTGTTAGCTTTTGTAAAAGTGAAAGACCCAACCTGAGACAGCAATGAAATCTTCTCATGAAACTCCCATGGCCCAGAGAACTGGGCAAAGAAGGGCATGTGCTTCTATCTAATATATTCACCATATATTGTATGTGTCATTTGTGGCAGCATGGGTCTGCCCTATTCATTAAAAACTTGTTGCTCCCAAGTAACATTTGGAAAGATACTCAATGATGTGAAAGCACAGTATTTCTAGAAACACTTTTTGCTGGTTAATAGGTCACTCCTTTTTTGGGTGCTCTGACATTATGATTGTGGCTTTTTGATATTCAGGATGTGAAGTTAAAAGTTGTTAAGCCTTGTAATGCATGATTATTTTTTTTCCCCTGCAGCCCTCCTCAAACCTCACAGCTCTTTCAGTTTCACAGTTGGCCTCATGTTCCACTTTTCTTTTTGCTTTGAAGGCTGGGTGGAAAGCTTGTCAGGGTTTGCAGTTGTACTGCTCTGTGCTTGAAACCATATGGGTGTTACTCTTCAAGAACTGTTGCCACTGTTCCTGATTCCACTTCCTTATTAAAACTACGGCTAAGGATCTCAGTTAGCAGTGGATCACATTATCAACCCCAGGCTAAGCATCATGTACTTGCATAGGGACATTTCGAAAGATAAGGCCTTGAAGACTTGGTGTTGTTTTATTTTTTTTTGGCTGGGGTGAAAATTTGTCCTGTGAAATATACAGAAAAAGTGTTCAGGTTTAGAAAGGTTTATGGATGCAGAGCATCTGAACCATCTCTCTCTGAAATATCTTTCTCTTCTATCCTCCCTTGTTAATCACTGAGGACCTGAAATTGCTGGCATGCATAATAAGCACAATTTTACTACTGTGCTTATTACCAATTGGGATAGTTTTCAGTAAATCTGTGCCCTGTGTTTACAGAATGGACTTAGCCCTTGTCTTTTAGGCTCTGCAGGGCAGAGAATTGTCTTTGAAGTATTTTCTGTAAAGTATCCAAAAAAAAAAAAAAAAAAGGATAAATAATAACAAGCACAGTAGTTGACAAAACATTTAATTATTTATTTAAATGTTTTTAAATTATTTTGGAATTTGCCTATGGGGTACTTTCTAGCAAAACCAAAAAATACCAGTGTGGCTTCCAGCTGGGGCAAGATGTGCTCTGACAGTGAGAGAATCTTTGAATCAAAACAGAACCCAGATTTAATCGATGGTATCTCCTGTGAAGCCATTGGGCCAAAACATCAACTGGTGTAAATCAGAGGATCTCCACTCACATCTGTGGGGACACAGCTGACTTACAGCAGATGATGTGAGTGTCCTTTTTGGCTTTAACAGTTTTCCTTTAATCTTCTTGCCACTTAAACTTTTACTATGATCTGCCCACATTCCAGAAGCGTGGGATGAAGATGGGATAACGTTTCCTTACTTTCCTGCTCCTTTAAGCCTTTAGTGGCTTTTCTTCTGTGTGATGATGTATGCTTTATTACTCATGGATGCTCTAGTCTCCCCTTCAAGCCTATGAAGGTAGATGTCCTCTTCAAAATCACACCTGAAAAGGAATGTCATTACATTCAGAAACATTCCAGTCCTGTCTAGCTTGCCAAGGGCAGGTGGATTGAATATAGCTTCTTGATCATCTTGTATTTGTGGTTAAAGTTTTCTAAATACCCTTGGTGCTCTCTTATTAACAATCCATGGCATGTGAAGAAGTGGAGAAACATTGTCCTCCACATCCATTTTCCAGAATTAATTTTATTGTGTCTGCCAAGCACCTTAATGTTTCAGTTACTGAACTGCATCATCCAGATGAAGTAATTGAAATGTTTGAGTGTGTGTTCATCTTGTGTGGTGGGAAGACTCAGATTATACTGAGGCAGTAAAAAGGGGAGAGAAATGATTGTTCTTTATCTTCCAAGCCTCTAATAAACATTTTCAAGGCAGTGTCTTGTTAGACATGGGAAAATTGTGTCTGAGTAGAGAGGTGCTCGTTTTCAAAAGTTCAAGCTGAGTCTTGTTCCTTCCTCTGGAAGTAGAATGGCAGTTTTAGAATTTCAGCATAAATATTTTGAACTTTGCTTTGTTAAGTTATGTAGAAAAGCAATCAAGTTTGTTAGATGATTACCCCAAACTGATGGTTTTGAAGAAAGATGGAGTTCTTGTGACTCTGTGTGTGTGAGAGAGAGAATAGATTCGGAACCTACAGAGAAATCATAAATCCCAACACACACACTGCAGCTGTAAGAAGAAAGCGATGAATTCCTAATAACACATTTTTGCTCAAACATCTTCTCACTCTATGCCCATTTTTCCCCCCTGAGCTTTATAAACTAATATCTTTTGTGGGGGGAAAAAAAAAGTAGTAAGATTAAGATGTTGTGCCCAGATGCTGCGCTGCAGAAGGTCTCACTGAGATGCCTGATAGAAAGTGGATTCTGCAAGTGGAAATGAGCACACTCCATTTCCTTTGAACTGACTGGAAAGTTACTTTCCAGCTTGCCAGTTCTTCCCAAGCTATAAAGGACCATGAGAACTAAAACTTTCACCAACATTTTATTAAAGCAGGAAATACAGGTAATTACAACTTTGCAAGTGACTCAATAAAGATAGGTAGAAACCAAATAATATGTGCAATAATTTCAGTTCTTACAGTCACTCAATTTCCCTTTTGTTTGTAGTTAGGAAAAAGTTTGGATGAAAATAGGGCTGCAAAAGGGCAGGAGTTGACAACAAAAGAGTGAAGCACATTTCAGAGGATATCTTGATTTAGTTTTCAATCAGTGATATAGGATTTGTAGAAATTGAATATATTCTAATAAATCTCTAAACTTGTCTGCAAGGCCATTTTCAAAAGTGTGTCCCTTCAGTAGACTTTCAGCTTGCACAAGAAGATGTGGTTTGAGTCCTCTTTTTGGGGTGGGGGGTGTGTGTGTCTATTGTACTGTCAGAAACACTTTGCAGGTCTTAAATTAGTTCTTGTGGGACATCAGTTCCAGTTGAGCTTTGACAATTTATAGAGGCTGAGGATCTGGTGCAAAGCTGACTTGAGAGCCTGGTGCTGCTAGTGTGGCATTCAGTGAATCAGGTTTTGTAGGTAGCATGTTATGGTAAGGAATGTTGTACTCCTAGATTTTTATCCAAGAATTCCCTAAAATTACAATTTAAAAAATGCTTTTGCAGGAGAGGGAAGCAATGTTAATTCCCTGTTTTTAATGGTTTTCTTAAACTTCTGTGTGGTATTTCCAAGCTCCAGCTAGTGATGAAGAATCAAATGCCGTTAACTTGCCTTGTAGATTGTGGTTTTAGGGCTGCAAATACTCCACTGGTGTTTAATTTGTAGCTAAAATAAAATGATTGTTCTGATCTGTTTCTTAACAGCAGCTTACGAATTGGAAAATTATTTCTGTTTAATATTTTCCTTTTTTATTTTTTTTTTAATCATTTGAAACTAAATCGTAGAAAAGTCCAAAAGGCAAGAGGTAGGTGTTGGGAAGTGATTTAGAGAAAGTAAAGAAAAATAGAAGATTTTTTTAACTGAAGATCAGAAAAGCTAGAAATGTGAACTTTGTTCCTGAAGAGAAAAATACCCCCAAAATGTTTGGGGGTGGGGTGGGGTGGTGGTGGTGTGTTTTTTGTTTGTTTGTTTGTTTGTTTGTTTTTGGTTTTCCTTTTAAAATTTAATACATATTGTAAACAGTGGAAGAAATTATGTATTGTGGATTGGTTTTGTCTGTTGCAAGCAATTTTTTAAGGCTAGATCTCAAAGAATTTTATGTATTAACTGCAGATCACCCCCTGGCCAGTCATAAAAACTCTGCATGATGCCTAATCGTGTAAGGTTGTTTTGTTTTGTCTTGAAATCAAGCTTTTTCTGCTTCTGCATTATAAACGGTTTGAGGAACATATATGATACACTACACTGAATAGCAGACACTCCAGAAGTCAGGAGTTTTATCTTTCCACCCTTGCTCTTTCAGTCGTGTTTGTGCAAGCTCAGTGTCCAGCTATGTGAATCCGCTTGCAGCGGGAGGGGAACGCACGGGGATGGTGCAGGCAGAAAGTTGTTGGCGTGGGAGTGTTTGCAAGATCAGAGCCTTGTGCTGTAAGCTGGCCCTCACGATTTCGAAATGAAAGCATATTAACCTCTAAGCTTCAAAAGAGTTGCCCTCGATTTAAATACGCATTGACAGAAGTCTTCTAAGGGCTCTTCTGCTATGAGTTCGTGTCCTGAGTTCTCTCTTATAAAACTTACTACTAAAATAAAATCATAATAAAATAAAATCTGATCAAAGCAATTGTTAGAAAGGACACCATTTGATAAGATCATCTACTGAAAATAAAGGGGGGAAATGAGATCCGACTGAGGTAAAACCAGGTAAATAGCTTTCAGCTCTGCTTTTGTTATTCAAGAAGAAAGAGAAACAATAGGTGCTGTTTAGAGTCAGGAGCTGCCCTTCTAACCTCTGCTGCTCTTAAAATGCCTGAAGGTTATTGCATGGTTCGTGGTGGCTTTTATGCTTGCAGTTCCAACTTTTAATTTTCTAACAAAAGGAGATGCAGCACCAAGCCGGCTGATAAACACCGTGCCGAGCAGAGCGAGACACGGCAAAATTCCTCACCTTTTTTTGCTCCTTTCTAGTTCCTGAAGTACACTGGATTTTAAAAAAAAATATTTTTTTTTAACAGAAGAGCAATGCCTCCTATGTTAAGCTGCCAAAGCTGGAGCCTGCTTTTTAAGAAGCAGGAACATGGTTTCTCTGAGGATGGGATGTGCTTTTGCATTTAACAGCCCCAGCCCAAACAAATGATTTGCTGTGTGCTGTTATGGGCAGTGATGTGAACGTCCACAGGGGCTGTATCTGTTTCAACAAGATTTCCAATTCTTGCTACCACTGGCAATACCGAGTGGAGTTAGCTTTAAATCCAGCCTTCTCAGCGTCAGAACTCCATCTGCCTGGCCCAGGGGTGTTTCTGCTGAGCATGAGGAGCAGCCTTTCTCTGCGAGTTGTGAAGCCCTGCAGACTAACCCCAGCCACACTTTAGCTCTGTCCTTGCAATGTGCTGCTTGGGTTTGTTGGTGTGATCATAGCTGATGTTTAGAGTCCCCTGCTTGCTGTGGTGCTTTGTACTTGGATGCCAGTGTGATCAGGGGTCAGCTTCTGAAGGGATTGTTTTCCAGCACGGCTGAAAGTAATGGAATGTAACAGTTTTAGGAATGTACACCTGTGAGTATATAATATTCTGTTTGTGTATTTTCACTGCTGACATTCAGATCAAAGGTCCTCTAGGTGTTGTTGTAGTGAGAAAAAGGGAAAGGGGCCACATGTCTTCCCAGCTCTGACCTGTCGTCTTGCTCCCTGTTTGCAAGTTTTCACTAGAAAATCAGCCCTGAGCCTGCTTGGATGAGGTGATTTACTTCCAGGGCTTCACTTAGTACATATATGGATACTCACTTCAAAAACCTGCAGATTCAAGTCTTGGTGATTAAAAGAAGAAAGTTCTGTCGCTTCAATACCAAAACTGATGCCAAATCTTAGGCGCTGGGATATTGTCCCAAGCACTTCAAACACCCCCATTGTGTTGTGAGGCAGTGTTACTCCTGGATGACTGATGCCAGAAGGGCTGCCAAGTAAGCTGAGAAACTTCTTCAAGCCTTTACAAACACATACCAGCTTAAGCATCTTCAACTTTTTACAGCTACATGGCAGCTAAAACAAAAAAGCTGAGGAGGAGCCCGTCTTTTGCCTTCCAGCTTGCTTACAGCTAAAGGAAATGTATCCCAAATGGAGGAGGATCCCCCAGGCCCTGGAAGTTGTTTAATTAATCATCACTTTCAGCCTGCACATTAAATGGCTTTTCTTTTCTCATAGGGGCAAATGAAAAAGATGATTACACCTAGGAGAAACAATGACACCTGTTGAATCTTCCTCTATTGTTAAGCACAGGTTAAAAAAAAAAAAGAAAAGAAAAGGAGAAAAAAAGAAAAAGAGGAATTAAAGGGCGGAAAAAAAGGAAAAAGAAAAGGAAAAAAATCAGATTTAATTTTATATATGCAGAATAAATAGAATTGTGCTTATTTTATTCTTATTTTTATGTAGGCTGTGTGGGATTTGTAGTGCTACATATTTGTGCCATAAGAATGTCATGTGTGCTATTACACCTGGTAGTAATTCTCACCTTTTTGAAATTGCTTAAGATTTCTAAGATTTAGTTTGCCATCAGATTTTTTTTGCTTGCTTCCACAACATACAAGAAAGCTGGTGATGGACTTTTTAGGGTGTCAGGTAGTGACAGGTCTGGGGGGAATGGAGCAAAAATAGAAATGAATGGATTCAGATTGGGTGTTAGGAAGAAGTTCTTTGCCATGAGGGTGCTGAGGCACTGGAACAGGTAGCCCAGGGAGGTGGTGGAAGCTTCACCCCTGGAGCTTTTTAAGGCCAGGCCGGATGTGGCTGTGAGCAACCTGATCTAGTGTGAGGTGTCCCTGCCCATGGCAGGGGGGTTGGAACTGGATGATCCTTGAGGTCCCTTCTAACCCTGACAATTCTATGATTCTGTGATTGATATCTGTCTTGATTTCAGTATAACAAAGGTGTTTTACATGAGTCAAAACATCTCTCTCCAGAGTCTCCAGTGGTTTTCTGCTTCTGTTGCGGTCACATCTGGGTCACAACAGATGCCTTGACACCTTATGATGTAATTTATCTTGTTGCTTCAGTGCTGGGGGTTTGTCAGCAGCAAGGAATTTCAGGAGGAATTTTCCATTGGGTCACCGAAACCAGCAGCAGCACTGTGAGAATTTTATATGGAAATCTGAGTGTAGACATGGCCTAAGGGAAACTACTCCTGTGTCTGATTTCAGGGCAGTTTGGTAAGAAGCGTAAGCCAGAGCTGTTGGGTAACTGTGGTCATCAAGAGCTTAGCTTAATGTGTTGAAGACCTCTTGCAATCTTCTTGTGGAAAGTGATTAGGACTTTGATAATACACATTTTTCTCTTTCCCTATGGGCTCTGCAGCTCCAGTTTGCCCTGGATGGATTCCTAGGGCACGTTGTTTGCTAACTGTACTGGGGTCTGGGTAGTCAGCATCTTACTAGGCAATAAAGGCTGCTGCTTGGACACTCGGAAATATTCTTTCTGAGATAGTCAGATCAAGTCTTGGTTTTGCTTTATCCAGATGTATTCCACAGAAAATCACAAGCTGGCTATCACTCACAAATGACTGCTTTATTTGTGTGTTCTCCCACTCAAAGGATGGGGGAAAACAGGCAGCAAGGCTTCCAACATCTTTCAGTGTAACTCTCAGCCACATGATTTTGGTTTATTTTTACTTTCTGTTGGCAAGCACTAGAAGGGGTGTTAATTAGTGGCCTGCTAATTTTGCTTAGAAGGTCTGTTGAGCCCTCAGCACAAATATTGTGTTGCTAGCCTTGCTGCTGCCTATGGCAGCTGTGGTGCAACATCTGCAGCATGTGCTACTAGGACCATGAGGCTGGACTCCTGTAATACCCTCTCAGCAAAGCCTCTAGGCCAGCTTCTCTGCTTGCCCACTGCTGCTTCACCACGCAGCACTGCAGTTGCTTGTCAGCCAGTGGACTACATGCTTGCTGTGTCAGCCCTCTAGTTTTATGGGTTGGCAAGCTATGAGCTAGTGACTCTAAGGTGGTGGTGCTGCTGCATGTATTTCAAAGCTATGTGGTAGGAACTTAAAGGTTGGTTCCTGGAGCTTCAGTCTGAAGGATATTTGCCTTCAGATGCCAACCTGTTTTATTTTCCCACCATTACAATGGCTGTGAGCAGAGGTGGTCAGATGTTTACCTACTAGACCCTGCTCCAGCCCTTCAGGTTTACCTCTAGTCCATCTTTGGTCATTTGGCCAAGGTGGTGCTGTTCCAAAAGGTGCAGGTCCACAGGAGCCTCTCTTTTTCCTTCCAGTTCCTGCCTTCTCCCTTGCTTTGGAGCTGGCTCACAGCTGATCCTCTACGAGCCACCTTACAGCCCTCAACCTGCAGAGTAAGCCATAGAAGACCAAGCAGCTTTCTGCAAGGTTATCTCCCTGAACTGGCTGTTCATGGGAGTGGACACACTCCACCACCAGGAGCAAAGATCTGGCTGGGAGCAGACAGTCTGGACAAGGGCAAATGGTAGCCTGGCCCCAGCACCAACATAGTGCAGTGGTATAAAAGTGCAGCTCTTTCCTAGCACTGCTTTTATTGCTCATGTTTCTAAGGAGGATGTCCCTGCTTACTGCAGAGGGGGTTGGACTAGATGACCTTTGGAGGTCCCTTCCAACCCAGATCATTCTATGGTTCTATGAAAGCCTGTTTATTGTTGTACCTACTGCCTGTACACAAGAGAGAGCAAGACAACAGCTAGGGATGTTTTATACATCCCTGGTAAAGGGCCTGGAGGTGGTACCAGGTGGGGGTGTTATTAAATATTTGTGTTATTAAAATCCCTGCGGTTGCCAGTGGCTGAGAGTTGCTCTGGATTGTCCTTTTTCTGTATGTTTGGAGACAGTCTATCAGCAAAATAATTTCCAAACTAGGGAGCTACAGCACTTTCACTTGAGAGCAAGGCTGCAATCTGTCCAGCTCCATGCCTCTGTAATTCCTGCAAAAGACTTGGCAACACCAGAGCAGGCATTTTTGGCTGAGGCAAGGACTCTATTTGCAGTATTTACGTAAATAATATTTTTTTTCTTTTTGAGGAAATGCCACTCTCTCTACTTCATACTTAAGGTGATCAGCCAGTGGGAGAAAATGAGTTTGTTGCTGTTTAGCTTGCTAAAGAAGAGAAAACATTTTCTACTTTGGTTTTGCCTTTTAAATATCAGAATTTTTTACATTCCTTGGGGTTTTTTTTTCACCTCATTATTTTTATTTTTAATTATTTTTATTTTGGTTTGTTTGTTAAATGTTGGTTGTTGATTTGGTTTTGTTTGTCTTTCTTTTTTATTATTTTAAAACAAGGCTAAGTATCTAAAGCAGGAGTTTCAGTCTGGAATTGAGAAGGATAAATCTTCTATTAAATTTCTTTTCTTACTTTGGTCATCAACTAGAGTGTTCCCAAAAAATCAACCCTCCCCAAACCTGAGTGTATGACACCCATAACTTAAAAAAATCCCTAACAGTAACAAAGGACTGATTAAAATGCCTTGCCCTGACAAATGCTTCATTTCTTGTCTCTTGATATATGTGATGTTAACAGGCAGGGGAAATAGCTGGTGAAACAGAAATTTAAGGAGAGGAGAAAGAAAAAAGAAAAGAGAGAAAAAAAAAAAAACAGGAGGAAAAAGGTGGATTTTGATGCAAAACTAAACCCAGCAACAAGCACAATGCCTTCTGTCCACTGAAAAAAAATGTTTAAATGGGCTTAAGTTTCACCCTCGGAGGGGCTTTGTTGTGTTGCAGTGATTCATAATGATGAAGTGATTTTTCTGTCTTTTTCACTCATCTGTAAGTGGGATTTCTCTCGCATAAACAAAGTAACACACACTCAAAGTCTCTTTCTGCCTCATTTAAACACCTCACCTTATCAAAACTCCATTTCCATGAGTGATGGATCTTAGCTCTGGATGGGAGAATGAAGTATTCAATTACCTTATTTTCATGTGCTAATGAAGCAGAATGTGGCTTTAGGGGGTTTCTTTTCAGCAAGGTAGCCTGTTTGGTTATGCACATGCCGCCTTCTTGTGTTTCCTTCCACCTTTCTGCCTACACTCAGGTGGTCTTAATGGGCAACAGTGGCTAATCTGTCTGCCTGACAGCAAGCCTTGGTCTTCTTCAGCACAGCAGGAGCAGCCCTGGCCTGTAATTAGTGGAGCCATCAAACCAACAGTTTGGTTCGAAATTATTTCTTCTGGCACCTCTTGCAACAACTTCATACGCTAAAAATCCCCCAAAGTTTATTTAGTTGGGAGTTTTTCCCTTCGGTTTTCTTTGCACCAGGGAGTGCTGATGTGAGCTCTGAAATCCTCAGCCCTGGGAGCCGCAGGAGGTTTGTACTCTGGTAACTGTGGTTGTCCTCAGACTGGGAAACGTGCAGTTTAAATGTTTGTATCGTTTGGTAACTGAGCTTTGCAGGTGCCTTTGTGACTGAGTGTCGAATAGGGAAGGCAAAGGTTTTTTTATAGTAGTGCCATGCTGCTGCCGGTGCAGAAGAGAGATGTTCAGCTCAGGCACTCTTCAGTCCTGGCACCCCCTCCTTTGGCATCCTCAGCTTTACTTCCATGAGAGGTTATTGGTTTAAGGGGTGGGATCATTCCTGCTTTTGAAGCTAAGCTTTTACTTGGTGCTTGGCTGAAGCAGGACATAAGTGTTCAGTGCTTTACGTGATAGCTCCTTAACTGCAGCAGCCTGTAATGAAAATGAACACATTGTGGGGGCTTTCCTCTCAAGTGTATGCTAGGAATTTCTGTGTCGGCTTCACCACAATGAGTGATGCAGGGAAATAACCATCCAGGCTTTACTCATTGCCAGTTATGAAGTTGAGGAATTGGAAAAGGCAACACATTTCCCTTTTTTTTTTTTTTTTTTTTTTTTTTTTTTTTTTTTTTTTGTTTCCTCCAAAAAATGAAATGTGGACAGGCTTTACAAAGTACTTTGAAATATATCCAAGTTTGAGTTTGTTTGTTTGTTTCATTGGTTGTTTTTTGTTTTCTTTTGTTATTGTTGCTGCTGTTGGGGGTTTTTTTGTGTGTGTGTGTATAGGCTTCTAAAGAAAATGAAGAGCAACTTTAAGTGGCTGTGGATAGGTGTGAGAATAGTCACCTTCAGTTCTGAGCAGGAGCAATGGACTTTTAATATGTTACACTTGTTTCCCTTAAGACTCTAAGACTCATGAACATTGTTCCTAAGAATTATTCATCTGCATAATCAATCCCTGCTCTTGCTAACTGATGGGAACTAATAAGTAAAAGAAGGAAGTGTAACAGACAGACAATGAGTAGTTGCATGGGTTTTGTAAGATGCAACAAGCTGCTGGGTGTTCTGGATTCTTCTAAAGGAAAAACGGGGGTAAGGGAGGGAAGAAAAATCTGAAAACAAACCCTCAAACCCTTGGATATTCTTTTGATGAAACCTTTCACAAAGGTACTTAACTAAATGTAGTGCTAAAGCATTCTCATTAAATAAAACAGGGAGAAAAATAGGTGAGTGATAATAGTGCTCACCTTTCAACCTGGAGGAGACTCCTGCTCAAGTGCAGCTTTAAAACACTGTTTTTAGGTGTGATGTGTGGTAGGCAGAGAGCGAGCCAGCAGCAGCTGTGATCAGTGAGCTTACCTGGTGGTGGTTTGAGGTTAAGTTCAGGCTGCTGGGGGAAGATAAATCGAGAAGTATGCAAGAACATTAGGTAAGTTAATAACAGACCTTGTGGCAAGGTTTGATGGATGCAGTGATGGCAGTGGTTGCCACTCATGGAAACGAGGCTGGTGCTGTGTTCTGCTGCAGCTGCTGAATTCGGCTGCCATGCCAACTCCCCAGCCTGTGCAGCTCCCAGGAAATCCACCTTCTGCAGGGGAAATTCCCAGCATGCTTCCCCCCCCCCTCCAGCCTTTCTCCTCTTGGGGTGAGAGGGGGGAATTTCTGAGCCTCTTATCTCTTGGCTATCCTATCTCCAAAGTGATCTGAAGGAAAATAAGGTATAGCTGGAGCTCTGCAGAGCACTGACTTTCCTTTGGCAACCAGAGAAGGTCCTGTGATCTGAACCAAGTCTCTGCAGCTCTTTCAGCCCTTAGGTCTGGGGAAACAGTGCAGTGCTTTTTAGCTAGAGTTGGGTAAAAGATGTTTTTTTGTGACTAATAACTTTGTTTGCCAGTATGTGTTGTTCTGGAAAGCAAAGCAATTAACTTGGTAGGTTATTAATTCAATTTGTTGTTCTGCGTAAGAGTTGGAAAAGTTCTCAGCTGAAACTTTTTAAAGCTTTTAATTTCTTTGATCATTCTCAAAGTGCAGCATCTCGAAGGGTCCCTTCCAAAATGAAACATGGACTTTTTAAAATGTGCACACTTTGTTTGGGAATCCTTGATGAAGATT
The DNA here is from genome assembly GCF_027791375.1 of Indicator indicator. Taxonomy (NCBI): domain Eukaryota; kingdom Metazoa; phylum Chordata; class Aves; order Piciformes; family Indicatoridae; genus Indicator; species Indicator indicator. The sequence continues at coordinate 11,626,997 of NC_072036.1, read as the reverse complement.
TCCATGTTGAGCAGTGTGAAAAAATAAATATTATTCGTTTGTCCCAAACCCAAACTTTTGTCATTGTGCAGAGAAAAGAATCTCTCCTGCCTTCTTAAGTAATTTTGAAACACTGTCCTCCACTCCCTTTTCTGTGTCTTGGATCTGAGTATCACAGTGTGGCTTCAAGTTGCTGAAGCAATGTTTCTAAAAGTTTCAAAAAGATAAAAGGAAGCAGCTAAGCAGAATGTCTCCTGGCTTGGAAAAGTGAATTTGTTGGTAGTGCTGCACTTGGCACTGGCCAGCTGGGCAATGTGCATTTGGAGCTGATAGTAAATTAAAATGAATAACTAACTGCATATCTATTGTACAAAAGTCTATTTCTTCTCACAGTGAAGTTTGGTACTTCTTTAGTTACTTGGGCTTTTAGTTTAGTTTCCAGGTGCTTCTTATTTGAGGATATAAAGCCTAAAGCCACTCATTTTAACTCCTGTCTCACTTTCTAGTTCTGACACACCAGCACATTGCTGCACCATTTAGGTTGGAAACCTTGCAGAGATCTTGTTTTTCTCAAGCATCTTTACTAAGCTTTCTGGGAATTTGTAAATTGTAGTGTTTGGATAACTCTCAGAAAATATTTTTCAGCACACTTCCCATTTAAAAGTGATGTTGATGATGATGATGATAGGAAAGAGGAAAACAACAGTTTATGGTGCTAGAGGTAATATCTTCTACACTGTTTTACAGTGAGTTTGCTTTAAAAAGCCAGATGTGTCCTGGGGACTGTGACATAGCTTTGTATATTTAAATATGCATAATGCTTAGGCTTGAATTTGGTGTGAGAAGGAGCTGACTTACTGAGTCTCACCTCACTGTGGAAAGAACTGTGCAAGCTGTGTGACCATACAGTGTACCTTTTGTATCTAACAGCTACAGGCAGCATAAGCACTGGGTTTGGAGGGCAGAACTGCAGTACTCTGTGCCTAACAGCTTGTAAGAAGAGACTTGTGTGTATTGTTACTCCAGAGATGCACAGACTAGCAGTCCTCCTTCTGCCTGGCTATATTTGATGGAAAATTTATCTTTCCTAAGAAATACAAACCAAACATTCTCAATAAGCAAGCAAAAGCAGGAAAAATTGAGAGAAGGATATAAAAATAGCAAGAAGAGAAGTCTGCCTCCCCAATGAATTGATAACAAACTGAAGATTAGCATTTAGATCATGCTGCTTCTTGCATATCAATGATCTTAAGCAGATGTGCAGTGCTATTGTGGCAGCATAGGCAGAGGTATCTTGGGGAAAATGAAAGCATTTACAGTTAAACCCTTCATACCACTGCATTGAATTCCACCTGCCAACCTTCATGTGTAAGTAATCATAAAGCCACACTTAAGGCTGGTGTGTGTGGGGTTTCACTTCAGCATCTGAGTAATCTTAAGGACCTGAGCAAGTAAAGCCACGACAGTGGCCTGTTCTTGAGGCGACCAGAATATGGTGAAAGTCAGAAATCCACATCTGAAATAAGAGGTCACAGGCTCCTTACCAAGCACAGGAAAAAAAGGCTCTTTGATGTGGCTCTAGTGGAGTATCAACTTTGTTTCTAATGAGACCTCTGTGCTTCAAACTTGATGTGTATAAAAGGCTGTACTGTTGGGTGGGAGGGCTGATGTAAAAGGCTGTACTGTTGGGTGGGAGGGCTGATGCTGGCTTACCCTTCCTGCCATCTCCACCTGCCTTCTGCACCTCTCTGCCATGGTTTCATTGATTAGATGGTGTTGGGTGATAGGTTGGACTTGATGATCTCCAAGGTCTTTTCCAACCCGGTTAATTATGTGATTCTGCGTGATTCTGTTCTGTAGGCACGTCAGCCCATGTGAGGGACTGCTTCTCCAGGTATCATCCTGGGAATTGCTCCACCATGCATCAGAACTCTGGCTTTGCTCTTACCTGAGTGAGGAAGAAAGGAGGAGCTGATAGAAGTGGCTCACTGCTGTTAACCACGGAGCAGTGGTGACCTTGTTTGTTTTGAGCTAGTTTTCGGCTGCAGAAGACGTTGACGTTTCTTTCCCCTCCGTCTAGATTGATGGGTGGAAGCAGTCCTTGGGACTTGGCTATTTTCAAAACAAAATATTTGACCCGAAAGGTAATATTTATAGCAGGCAGCTAATAGAAAACACTCCTGCCCTCTCCCTGAGTCTCTGGTGTATGGGGGGTGTGTGTGCTCCGAGTCCCTCCTGGGCCTGACCTCTGCTGCGCTCGCTGTGGCTTCATTGTCTTCACCTTCCATTCCCTTCTGCTGATAAATGAATCCCTGGAAGCAGCAGGGCTCGGCATGCAGGGAAGCAGGGTGCAGGAAGTTCATGGCAGTCCCGTGCCATTCTGACCCTCTGAAATGTCCCCTCCTGCTGCAGTGATGGATGGAGCAGGGCTTCTGCGTCAGCCACTGCTGAACTCTGAAGGTCACCCGAGAGAGATTATTCTGCCTTTAGGAAGGGACCCTGGAGGGGTGTTGATCTAGTGACATCCAGCAAGGACTGACCCTGTCAGTCAGGGTGGTAATGTTGGAGCAGGGAGTGGTGTTAGCGGTGGGTCACTGGATCTAAAGCAGGAGGAAACGATAGCTGGGCTGTGTAAGAGCCCTCCTCCAGGTCACTGACTGGATCTGGCAGGTGGGAAGAGGCTATTTTGGATGAGGTATCTGGCTGAAGGAGCAACTGCAGTCCCAGCTCTCTTGCAGCAGCAAGTGCTTTGCATTGAAGTGAGGGTTGGGTGAAGCCTTCTCATTTGCTTCCAAACAGGCGCTCTCCCTTTTTCTCCTTGAGGGGAAAAAACCCATCAGTGGGGTAGAAGGGTCTCTGGGGAGCTTAAAAATGTCTGTGTGATCAGAAATGGTGCCTGCAGTGTTTTAGGCTCCAGTTCCCAGTGAGGTTGGGATTTGAACAAATCTGATTTTCTCGTGTTTGGGGCCCAGCCTATGTCAGTAAATCCTTTGTTGTTCAGTGAGGGTTTGCTGTGATGGGGATGGCTCAATGAGACTCGAGGTGGGCACAGGACTGGCAGTGGATGCCTGCACCATTAAAATGAGCACAGTGTGTGGAAGCAAACCAGTTGCAAAAGCAACATTTGGAGTAGGGTGAGAAGAACCTGGGCTGAAAGAAATACAGCTCTGGTCCTTCTCAGCCCATAGCTGAGACGTGGTGCTGGTGGGCATCGAGGCATTCACACTGCTGGAGTCTGCCCATGGCTGTACACTTGCCATGTATTTGAAATCACATCCTCCTTTGTCCAGCCAGAATTGCTGAGCACCAGACAGCAGTGGCTTCCCGACAGCCAGAAAGCTGTAGACCCAGCACGAAAATCCATCATTCCCTGAACACCACAAAGTTCCAGTGTTGGGTTCAGCCTTTTCAGGTTCAGAAATAGAGATCAGACTCTCAGCGAGCTGGAATTGGAGTGAATTGAAGCAGAGCAGCTCTCTGTAGACCGGGCCATGATGAGGCTGCGTTGCAGAGCTACAGGCTGCGATCAACACTCAGCAGGAGGTTATTTAGATTAAATACCAACTGTCTTGGAATGGTGGGAAAAGTTTCAGACTGAAGTTTTATTTACTAGGGATTTTTGGACAAAGTTGTGGGCTTACTGTAGTATTTCAGGAATTCTACTGGACAAATAGTTTTCCTCCTTCAATAAATATTCTTTTTGCATTGCAGTGTCTTTGAATTCAGCTACTCTTATATATCATATCCTCTGATGAATATGGTTGATATCCAATTTGCTCTCCTCCTTTATCTCCTTACTGTGAGACTGTAATCATCCTTTTGCCTTCTTTCAGTCTGAGATTTTTTATTTGGGTTTTGTTTGTTTAGTTGTTTGGTTTTTTTGTTTGTTTGTTTAGTTGGTTGGGTTCCCCCCCCTCCCCCCCAGAGAAAAACAATATGAGAGAACTTTGACAGGGAAGAGAAAGATTTGCACAATTTTCTCATTTTTTTTTCGTGATTTGTTTTCTCCCTTTCCCCTCTTTCCTTTTCCATTTTTCATGTTGACCTTCCTTCTCACCTTTCTTTTTCCAATGTCCTGTCTAAAGGGTGGTCTTGCTCCTCCCTTCTCATCTGCTCTTTTATTTTTGAAAATAAGAATGATGACTGATTGTTGTTGGGTTTTTTTTTCCCCCTTCATCATTTATCTACTTGTCCACACCTGTTTCTTTCACTCTGCCTTCCTTCAAGTTTTAGCACATATTTTCTCATGTTCTTTCTTTTGCTTTTCGTTTCCCCTCTGTGATTATGCTGAGTCCCCTGGTCCCTCCTCTCCTCCTTTCTTTTAGCTGCAAGCTCTGGGCTTGCTTCCTGCTGCCCAACCCCATGGAGGACTTTGCATCTTGGCTGTTGTGGTGCCACATTTGTGCCTTGCTGTTTCTCCCAGGACAGGCAGCAGTAGGTTTGAGCACTAATGTGATTTGCATCATTTTATTTTGGGGTAGGCCCTTTTAATAAACTACTGCATGTAGGAAACATTGCAATGACTGTGTTGCAGTGCTAGGCTTGAACTGCCTCAAACAGGGTCCACTGACTTACTTTCAGGATGAGTGAGCAGTGCATGAAAATCAGAGAGAGGAAAAATGACACTCATGCAGTTAATGTCCCTGTAAACAGAATGAGTGATTCTGTAAACAACTGTGGCAAGCACTTCCCTAAAATTAAGAAAAACTCATGTTTCCTGTAAGGCTGCTTCGTGTTTAGATGGAGTCTCTTGTCTATTTCTGGCTCCAGAGTGAGCAACACAACATACTGGAAATTATAGTTAGACTGCTAAAAGCCTCCAGCCTTTCTCACTTGGGCAAGTAAGTGAGATTTCCTCTTTCTCATTGTCATCTGGCTACCAGGATGGAGGGGTCTGAATTTATCTATAAGTTTGGGGGAGGGTTGTTTCTTTGTTTTGTGGTGTTTGTTTCTTTGTTTTGTGGTGTTTGTTTCTTTGTTTTGTGGTGTTTGTTTCTTTGTTTTGTGGTGTTTGTTTCTTTGTTTTGTGGTATTTGTTTCTTGTTTGTTTTGTGTTTGTTTGTTTTGTGTTTGTTTCTTTGTTTTGTGTTTGTTTTGTGTTTTCTTGAGCATGTATTTTTCTGGTTGTTGTTGTGGTGTTTGTTTGTTTCCAAGGCATTCTCAATTGCCCCAAAGTTTTCCTGAAACTCCTTTTCCTGACTGAAATATTTCTTTTGCCCTAGTTACTTTCCTTTTGGAAAGTTGGAGGTTCCAGGTGAGACCATACCTACTGAAACAGTCAATGAAGCTACACACAATCCTTGTCACACAGCACAAGAGAAATAAATCAGCACACAAAGGGCCTTGGCTATAATGGGCTGAAAGCAGCTGCTCTGCAGAAGCCACAGGCATGGGCATGCACTGTAGGTCACTGGGAAACTGGTTGGAAGGTGGAGGTCTTGCAGGCACAAGCTGATAAAAGAGAGTCAAATGCTAGAACAAAACGACCTGGCCATTGCTTAGCAGCTGGGTAGGAAGGAGGCACAAAGACTGAAGTACTTTGTGTGTATAGGCACAGCTTGAAAGGCTGGTGTGAGGTATGGTACTGCTCAGCATAAGCTGAGGAAGCCCAGATGATCTCAGCTGCCAAGTGGACCCTACAGAGCCTGGTGTGAGCTGTGCAGGAGAGGTTTGGCAGCTGACATCCACCCTCTGTGTCAGAAGGAGAAACTAGTGCAGACTTTGTGCAATACAGATACTTCTCATTGGCAATTTCAACAAAATAAAAATTATAACAGTTGGTAACATAGATCTGAAAATACCAAAAGCCTTGGATCAGAATCTGCTCAAGCTCCAACTGAAGCTGCCTTGTGCAATTTCCCAGTGCTGCAGTGAAGCCAAAGACTCATTAAATCACTGCCACAGTATTTAACATCCTCATGTCTCCAAAGTAGTCTAAAAAAGTTATTGTTTCCAGCAACATAATCTCACTAAAGCCACGTTTATAATATGAAATTAATAAAAAGTTAATAAAATTGCAATGTAATATCTGAACCATGTCCACTGTGCAAAGCAATCTGGTTAAACTTCCAGGTCTTACATCCTAGTTATTATTCCTTGTCCATCCTGCCCAGCACAGAGATGCTGTAATACTTTCCAAGCTTATTGCTCTTACCCAGAAACCATAGGTGAATAGTCTCCAAACACAGCACACTTTTAAATGTCTCCTGCAGATCCTCATGGTGGTTAAACGTGGACTATGTCTCGCAGCAGCTGTCTCATGTGAGCTTTGAGAGAGGGTCCCAGATGCACGCAGTTTCATCTTTGTACCCAACAATGAAGAAACTGGAAATGCTATTTGGTTTTAAAAGATGCCAACAGACATTGGAAGATTGTTAAAAAAAAAAAACAAAACAAAACATGAGTGAAAAAAGCTTCACAGGTCCTTGACTTGTGCAGCACACAGATGGTGAAAGGACAAAGTTGATAGCAATGAGCTTCTCATGAGATGTTTTCTGGAGGATAGGGAGAGACTGGTGAGAAGCAAATTGTATCCTAGGCTGCTACGAGGATAGGCTGAGAGAGCTGGGGTTGTTCAGCCTGGAGAAGAGAAGACTCTGGGGGGACCTTAGAGCTGCCTTCCAAGACCTGAAGAGGTCCTACAGGAAGGCTGGAGAGGGACTTCTCATAAGGGTGTCTAGAGACAGGACAAGGAAGTTCTTCAGTACAAGGGTGGTGACACTTTGGCATAAGCTGCCCAGGGAGGTTTTGGATGCCTCCTCCTTGGGGGTGGTTCAAGGCCAAGTTGGCTGAGGCCTTGAGCAGCTGAGTCTAGTTGAGAGGAGTCCCTGCTCATGGTGAGGAGGTTGGAGTAGGTGATCTCTAAGGTCCCTTCCACCCTAAGCTATTCTAGGATTCTATGATCCTTGGCTGGTGTGCACTGACAATATTCCTCTTTCCAAGGTCCTTCCTTGCAGAATCTGAGACCAGAACAACAAGCCATCTCAGACAGTGAGTTAGGAATGATGCCTGGTGCTGACCAAGCAGTAGCCACCACAGAACTGTGTACCATGGCAGCTCTTGTTTGTCAGCAGCTGAATCCACACTTGTAGGAGGTCTCAGTTAGTGAACTTCTGTTTGAAAATGTTTAAACAAATTTTTAGGGTAGTTTGGGGGTTTGTGCTAGGAACCATTAAAATTCTCCATGAGGAGGCCACTTTAGGAAATGTGCTCTTTTCCTGTTGTAACATCTCTGCTTTCCAGGGAATTCTTCAAACCCCTACAATTAATCTGCTTATTAAATCAGCCAAGCAGTCTCTCTAAGTTCAAGCATGCAGCTCAGTTGCTCATGTGATTGCACATCATCCAAAAAAAAAAAGAGAAATAAATCCTGTACAACAACCACCGTTTTCTCTTTTTCTGCTCTTTAGAGAAACATTCTTGTTCTTCATGTAAACAAGGCAGCTGTAGCTACCTTCCTGTTTTGGGTTTCTTAGGTGCATCACAGTTTATTTTCCAAAATCTAATAAAATAGATGGGAAAAATTCTTGGCAACTCATTAAAATGAGCCCTAATCTATGCAATTTAAAATGTGGTTTCCCTCCTTCTACAAGCTGTTTGCATGCTACTGGTTTAAGGTCTGTAGAGGAGGAAAGAATGATGAAGAACAAAGCTGCAGCATTACCCTAGGTAGGGGGGGACTGCCCAAGCAGAGATTCCCTACCCACACAAAGAGAATTCCTGGGAAGGTGCAAGGCTGCTACTGATTGTGGTGGCCTCTGAGCCTAAATAACAACTCTGTAAACTGAACACTGAGGTCCCAAATTGCTGCCTTGTACCATTTCCCAGGAGGTTATTTCACATCTCAGCTGAAAACAAAGCTTCAAAGTCCTCTTTTCCATGGGTTCCTGCAAATCATGAGTTCAGGTTGTGTCTGTATCCTTTCCTGTGACTTTAGTTCTGGCTCTGAGCAAAAGGCAAGATGGCAATTGGGAATAATCCACTTTTGGCTTGGCTTTGTATTGACCATGGATTTTATTTTCAATCCTGAGATTTCAAGGCAAGATAATGATTGAAGGCTAAATTTCAAGATAACAGCAATTTTCCCAGCACACACAGAAATCACACCAAGGTGATTCAGAGCTTTTATATGGGCCTGAATTTGCCTCCTGCAGGCACAGTAGCTCTTGAGCAGCACAGCCTCCCTCCAATATTAAGCCTCATGTAAGTAAGGAAATAGACATTTCTGTGTCACTGTTAATTTGATACTGGGCTGTGATAGAGTTATGGAAGAAGCCAGGTGTAAGAAGCACTCATTTCTCCATGAGTTGCTGCAGGAAGTGTAGGAGAAATGCTGTGGGGTTAAAGCTCTTTGGAAAAATCCTTTGGGTTCAGTGGATTGCACATATAAAGCATTATTTTCTTCTCGTTGCTTCCCCCCCTGCCCTCTAGATTAAGATATTGTGTTTAGATGATGAGGGGCACATAAGTAAGGCTCCAGTTCTGCAAACATTCAGTAGGATTGCCCATGGCAGCAAAGCTGAGTGGTGCTCACTTATCAGACAGGCACTCTGCAGAGGTAGTAGGATTCACAACCAAGGGTTTTGTTTGCTTACTTGCTCACATCTGGCTTGTTCTGGGCTGACCTTGGGTTGGCTCTCTGTGGAGGGCATCAAGCCATGTTCTGAGGAAAACCTGCTTTGCAAAAAAAAATAGTTTGGATTGTAGTTTTCCCCTCAAATTATTGACAGGCATAAATGGTGTTTGGCTTGCTTTTTATTTGCCTAATGATCAATGATAGGATGGTGTCTGAATTAGTTTGGAAATCATACAACTGTTTTTATTTGACCTGCTTGCTACATTTCCATGAGTTTCCTTTTCCTGCATATAAAGATCCATAAAAAAACATGTTGGAAATTTCAGGTCTCACCTAGTTGTTCACTTTGTTGTGGCTTATCTTTATGAGTTTGATTCTACAAGCACTCATGTGCCAATGTTCTACTTGATGGCCTGTTAACACACACTGTACAAATAACTGTACAAATAAACCCCCCCTGGGTTTCATTCAGTTTTAATGTCATATTTTTTCTTGGAGTATTACAGAAATAAGAGAGAGAAAGGTCAGCTTGTGCAAACTTGTTTTGTATGACAGTTCCTGGCCCTGATGTAGTGTTTCTTTTTGATTATTTTAATTTCTTAGCTGCTCTCTGCTATGTGGCCACATAGTATTAGCCACATTCCTTTGGATGTTGTTGGGGGGAGGCCTTTAAGTTTAAGCTGAAGACAATGAGGCTTGTGATGGTCCCCAGTCTGGTAAAGGGGCAGATACTGATCAAAATGCAGTTCTAAGAGGAACCCCCTGCCCCACAGTAGATGCTCTGAGCCTTTGGTGTCCCAGAATGGTTTGGGCTGGAAGGGACCTCCAAAGGTCATTCAGTCCAACCCCTTTGCAGTCAGCAGGGACATCCTCCACTAGATCAGGCCGCTCAGAGCCTTGTCCAGCCTGACCTTGAATATCTCCAGGAATGAGGCCTCAACCACCTCCCTGGGCAACCTGTTGCAGTGTTCCAGCACCCTCATGGTGCAGAACTTGTTCCTAACATCCAATCTCAGTCTGCTTTTCTCTAATTTCAAACCATTGCCCCTCATCCTATCCCTGCAGGCCTACTGCATGTTGTTTAAGTAGAAGGTGTTCTTTGCCCCTACACCCTGAGCAGTCAGTCATGTTATTGTTGTCCACAGAGCATTGCTTTTCCTATGGAAAGAGCTGGTAGCTCTGCTGTTTATGTAAGCTGGCTACTAAGCAGGCGTAAAACCCCATACAGTTCTGACTGTTCCTCTATACATGGAAAGTACAAAAGAATTCAAGCAGTGTGTTTCTCTTTTTCACTCAGGCAATGTTCCGACTTAAGATTTCAGCAGAATTGCTTTGGTGATGCAGCAAAAAAAAAAACCAAAACAACCAAACCAGCAACCAAAAAACCCCACACAACTGTCCAAAGCCTCCACTGTTTGTGTTCTCTCTGTCTGTCTCTCTGCCTTTCTCTTTTTTTAGGTCTTGCAAGCAGACATTGCTGCTACCCAAATTCTGAGTTTTGCTTTATTTTTTGTTGTTGTTGTCTCTCTGGGTGGGGCAAAAAGTGAACTCTCCTAGTACACAGTACAAATTAGGTCTTTTCTTTTTTCCCCCCCAAAAAACAAAAGACTTCTCTTAAGTATTTCACTGCTGACAAAAGAAGGGAAAACACAAGTGCAGGCACTAAATCAAGACGTCAAACGTGTGTAATCTGATGCCAAGTGTAAACATGTATGGACTTTAACAAGGCTTGCCGACACTAGATACTCTGGTTGGCTTTCATTTGAAAAAGTGCTGGTGAGTTTTCACAGTAGTGCTTGCAAGAGGCAGTTGAAAAAAAAAAAATCACAGATTGAATAAGACCAGGTCTATGCCACAAGCTCATGTCAGATTGGGAAGGTCTTGATTTTTTTTTATGGAAGCATCCCTTGCTGCTCAGAGGGATTTGGTAGGTACAGCACCATCTGTAGCCAAGCTTTTTGGCCTGGCTTTTTTCTTTCTTTTTTTTTTTTTTTTTTTTTTTTTTGGCAGAAAGTTGCTTAAGTGAATGCTATAAAAAACAGCCAAAGAGTCAAAAAATAGTTCCTCACATACCAACAAAACTGTTTGATTTCGAGGGAGGTTAAGCACCTAACTACCTCAGGATATTGGCCCTAAAGACCACCTGAATGCTCTTCCAGGATGGGAGAGCCTGAATACCTTCCTGTGTTCACTGAAGGGGAAAAAAAAAAAAAAACAGTGGTGCAGAATGTTAGCAGTTTAATAAATGAAGATGTTGTCTTGTCTGCACTGCTCTTCTGACAGGCTGCTGCTGTAACAAATTGTGGTGGGACTCCATCTGTGCAGAGGTACTGCTGCAAACCTGGAAATTTTCAGGCTGCTTAACGTTTTTGTACTGTGAACAGTTCAAGCTGTGCTCATTGTATCTCTCATAAGCACTCTGGTATTGAATGTTGCTTGGGTAGATCTCCAGAGCTCTGCCAAGGAATTTTTTTCACAGCATTTCAGTGTTAAAATATTTCTGTAGCTGGGTATTGATTTCAAATGTATCACAAGGATTTCTAAGCATTGGGAAAAAAATATCTCTGTGTTTGCTGTTGAGTTGGACTTCTCTTCTTCAGCCTTCCCTCTAATTACACCCCATGAGAGTGAGAGAAGCTGTTTCATTTTTGCTTGCTCATGCTTCAGAGCAGTTAGCAGATTCCTTTGGATGTCGTTGGGGGGAAGCCTTTATGCTTAAGCTGAAGACAATGAGGCTTGTGATGGTCCCCAGTCTGGTAAAGGGGCAGACACTGATCAAAATGCAGTTCTAAGAGGAGTTCTGTGCTGAGAAACCCCCTGCCCCACAGTAGATGCTCTGAGCCTTTGGTATCCCAGCATGCAGCAGAAGTGAAAGGTCAGGGAGATGGTACATCACCTTTCTTCCTCCCCTCCCTCCTCTTCCTCACTCGGTGGTGAATGAGGGCAGGTTCAGCCTACCACGTGAGCTACAGCTGCTGTAAGACCATTGAGCCACTTCTGCAATACTGGGTACCAGAGGCCAGCTGGCAGAGGGGATGCCTGGGAGCTCTGGAGAAGCAGGGTGCCCAAGGAGCTGTGTTAGTAGTTCAGGATGGTCATACAAAGCTGAGTGCTGGGTGCTCCCCACACAGGACTGTGGGTAGGGAGGACAGCAGGATGCTGGATTCACCCTACCTGGGAGACATTCCATGGCAGGCAAACTCCCACCTGCTCCCTTCCAGACACACCAACAAATGTAGCACCAAGTCCCCAGCCCTCAAAATGTCTAAGGTGGGCAATGGGACCAATTCCTTCCTCATAACCACCCCAGGGTACAACTGCTCCAGAAGGTAGTGGTTGCTCCTCAGGAAAGACTGCCAGGAATAGATGGGATAGTGTGCTGCCAGCAATCCTGCTTGTGCCACCAGGCCTGAGAGACACTTCTGAAGAAGGATCTAGAAAGTCCTAGATGGGACTCATAAGGGACTCGTTCCCTCCCTTCCTCCCCCAAGCTTTTTCCATGTAAAAAAATCAGAGAACTGGCTCCTAGAAGTCACTTGGATGAATATAAACTCTTGAAAGTGTCACGTAGCCCTTGGAATAATTCCAAATAAACCCTGGCTTATTTGGAAAAATTGCTCCTTGAAAGAAATGCACAAACATTGGTCTTGATCCAAAGCCATGAAATCAACAGGGAGACTCTCATCACAGAGGGCTTTGGAGCTGGCCTCTTGGTGGCTATGACCAAAATGATGGTCTGGTACAATAAATCTTTTTGAAATTCCTGTTCTACAGATGCCTGCAAAGTTTTGGTGAGGGGAGAAAGAACAACCTTCAGCTGCCTTCCAGTGAAATCTCCTTCTCTTTTCCAAACTCTTTGAAACCATAATTTATGGACTGTTTTATTATTCTACTTTGAATGCAGTACCTTTTCTCCTCTCTTTTGACAAAGAGGAGAGATAAATGTAACCCTTTAGAGTGAAAGGTGAATTAGCTGTGCCAAGGGCTTCTGATGCTTCTCAATTTCGTTTTTTGTTTCCCTTAACTGCTCAGTTTGTTGGATTATCTGAATCCCTGGGTCATCCCAGGTAGTTTAAATACCCATAACAGGGAAGAAGAGACAGAGAACTGCAGGGACTGAAAGAAAAAAATCGAAGTTTGTCCTAATTTATGTGTCACATATTGAGTGCTTTTGAGGAACAGAAGCTTGGAACTGCTTCTTTGTTAGTATGGTTTGTTTTGCAGCCAGGGTTTTTATCATTTGGCTTCAGGCTGTGTTTTTTTTACCTGAGAACAGTGGGCACAGAGTGCATTTGCTTTGTCAGGAAACCTCTGGCTTCACTAGAAGAAGGTTGCTAAATGCAATGAAGAGCAAAACATTGGTCTACAGGTTGGAGAAAGGAGTTTATTTTGAGTAATTTTTACCTGCAGAAAAGCCCAAGAAAAAAAATAAATCAATGCAGAGAGTGAGGTCTTTAGATTATCACTTGTGACGTAGTCAAACTTCAGCTTCAAGTCAGGTTCCAAGGTCATGAAGTTGGCTTAGAAGTTACAGGTTTTGCAAACAATATTTTGAGTTCTTTAATTAGCCTTCTGGGTTTGGTGCTGTTATGTTTCAGTTTTCAAGCTTTTTTAAATTCTTTTTTTTTTTTTTTTGTCACCAAGAAGTCTAGATGCTTAATTTCTTTCTTCCATGAAGGCTGAGATTCCCACACAATTACATTATTGTTTTAATACAAGGCTTTAAAAAAAGCCTCTCTTGTAGAACTCACAGTGGGATTCTGAAGAGCTCTCAGCACTGCTTTTGCATGAAGTGCAAGCTGATGGTAGATAAGTAGAGTCTCCAAACTCACCCTAATAAATGCATTCTGTTCCTCTCCTCATCTGATACCATCTTAACATCCTTAAATATTGTGCTCATAAACTCCGAGGGAGCACCTGCTACCCTTAACTGTGCAGAACAGACTTTGCTGTGTCGGCAGTGTCAGAGGTTCTGCATCTCCCAGGCCGGGCTGGCAGCTCCAGGTGTGTCCTCTCCCTTGTAGTGTGAAAGGAGAAAGCAGGAGGCAAGAAGGTGCAAAGTGGGCTCTGTCTGTCTCTCTAATTAGCAGCAATTAGTTGTCTTTTCCCAGAAGCCACGCCGAGGGTGGAGGGGTGCCAGTAATAATAGGTTTTCCTACTGACAAGTCTGGAAATTGACTTGAGATTGAAATTTTTCAGGTCAGCCAATGGTGCAGCTGAGAAATCGGTGCACTGGCAGGGAAGCAGCACAGGATGCTCTGCTGGGGGTCACTGACCCACCTGCTAGGATTTAGAAGTGTGGCTGTGTAGTCGTGTGGGTGAATCATAGAATTGTCAGGGTTGGAAGGGACCTCAAGGACCATCCAGTTCCAACCCCTCTGCCTGGGCAGGGACACCTCACACTAGATCAGGTTGCTCACAGCCACATCCAGCCTGGCTGCAAAAACCTTCAAGGATGAGGTTTCCACCACCTCCCTGGGCAACCTCTGCCAGTATCTCACAGAATCAAGTTCCACTCTTCTGTTAGGCTCACAGTGAAGACAGCAACGCTCTGGGAACAGGACCAGACTTGCAAATCAGCTTTGTATGTAAGCTTACAGGCTTGTATCTTGGTCCAAACTTTGGGACTCCTGTGCTAGCAGGATCTCACATGTTTGCTCTGGTTGCTCTTTCTGGAAAAGGTAAGAAAGCAGAAGAGAAAAGGTGATCCATGCTTCTGTTCTTAATTTTTAAAAGGGGTGACCATTTCAAGTAGCAGGGGAGTTATAGGTGGGGTTGGGGCACCTGGGATAGAAGTCTGGCAGTCCTGAGGAGGAGATCTGAATGGCTGGGCCATGCCTTCTTTTGTCCATCATTTTGTGGCTGGAGCACTGTGCAGAGGGGACATACTCAGTCCTGATTTTGCTCAGCTCTTGTTTTCTGAGTGCATGAGACTGAGTGAACAAGGATAAGCTGAGGCAGTGAGATGGGGACTGGTATGTGGGTGGTAAAAGGCTTCTTAGTCCCCTTGGACCAAGAGAATTCATACTTGGCCCAACTTGTGCGAGTTACTGCCCTGGTTTGGAGAAATGGTTGAACCAGCTCACATTGATTTGGTTTGGGTTTGGGTTTGGTTTTCTTTGGAAGGGGGATGTTTACACTTCTGAGGTCTTTTTAATGCTGAATGTCTGGAGTCTACATGCTGTCATACACAGAATTTGATGTGGTTTCTTTAATATTCTGCGTTCCTGCAAATAAAGGATGCTTTGCTTTCCAGGTTTTGAGCAGTAGGATGTGTCTAGATGTGTAGACGTGTTCACTTACAGGAGAGGTGGAAGTAGGGGAGACCTGAGAAGGAGACGTGAAGGGTCAAAGCCAGTCTCAGAGGAGATAAGTGGTGAAAATGGCTAAACAAAAACCCTCCACTTCTGTGGGAAAACATGGAGGAGCAAAACCACAAACGGGAGAGGAAGCAGCCAAATCTAAACAATGGATTGCAGCAGCGAGCTGCAGCGAATGTGGCTCTGGAGAACAGAGTGTTCACAGCAGACATGCAGCACTGCTGAGGACTGAGGATGTGAGCGCTGCTTTCATGCTTCCCCATTCCCAGTACCTCCATGGTAGGCTCAGCCTCTCCTGCCCACCTTATTTGTTCGGTAGTGGACTTCATAGGGGTGCTTCAGTTCTCATTAAACTGATTTACTGGGCTCGCTGGCTCTGCTCAGCTTCAGTTTATTCCTACTTTGTTTAAAATTCGGGAAGTGCTGGGGGGAGGGGACAGGACACTAATGGCCGTGCTCGTGCTAGTGGAGTGGTAGCTGATTTATTGCAAAGGTTATAAAGGAAAAGTATTAAGTGTGTTCCATTCTGCTTGGCAAAGCCATCCTGCACAATGTCCAACAAACCCCTGAGAGCGCTGCTTTGTACAAGAGAAGGAGGAGGGGTGTGCGTGTGTGCAGGAGGGGGGAAGCTCCACCAAAGATGTGCTCCTCTTCTTCTTCTTCTTTTGAGCATTAATTAAGACTGTAAATCACAGGCAACATGAAACAACTGTACTGCATGGAACGTGGACAGTTCTGGAGCTCTGCTGTGCTTGCGCGATCAGTTCGAATACCTCCGCCGAAACTCTAATGGGAGGGCAAACTTCAAAGAGAAGTTTTGGCATGGAGAAGAGGCCTGCAGGACCATTACATGGATAAAGTTGTAAAAGAGACTCCTCTGTGCAAGCTAGGAAGGGAGCTGGAATGAAAGTTTGAAAGGTTTATAGGAACTCAAGCTTCTTTTCCTTTCGTGCAGTCAGTCCCACGTTAGCTTGGGCTCGTCTTGAGCTCTGTGTTTGTGCTTTGGATGAAAGGGGGGAGAGGAGGGTGACAGCAACAAAAAATTGCACCTGGATAATGGAAAGCTCAGTTAGTAGTCTTTCAAATTATTTCCCCTTTTCTAATAAATAGCTGAGGGAGCTATTTTGTCACATTAAAAGTGATGGTGGAGCACTGTGATGGTTTGAAACTGTCTTTTTAATTTTTTCCTTGCAAAGTTCAGAACAGAGAAAGTGAAAGAATGTAAATAAGTCACTATTGGGTGTAAGAAAGCAAAATAACGATTGTTCTAAACACTTCCATTGGATAGATAGAAATGTTTAAGAACTATTACCCAAAACAAAGTAGGCATTCTGCACATTCTGCATTCTGCAGTGGGGGCAGTTGCTGGGCTGTCTGGCTGCTGTTTTCTTCTTCTCTTCTGGCTGAAGATAACATGTACTGACCTTGGCAGCTAAGTTAACAACTTTCTGATTAACTAACTCTGCTTCTCTGTCCAGGGGGGTCTGGGGGGAAGCTCCTGGGAGAGAGAGAAGCCCCTTTGGGAGGGTCCCCTTGGGGGGAAGCAAAGGGAGATTGGTTGTGCTTTTCTGTTGATTGTATATATTTGTAAATGTTGTGAATGTTGTATATCTGTACATATTCATTGCATTTCATTTTAGACTCTGCTTGTAAATACAGCCTTCATTTGCTTCCAGACTGGGCTAGCCTGGTTACTTGTTGGTGGGGGATGGAATTTCAGCTCACACCGACACAATCACATCCCCAGGTTTATAGAATTTAAAGCCTAAATGTGTTGTTATACTTCAGCAGAACATCAGCTGGAGAAATTCACACTAATTCCTGCACAGGTCTCAAGTCCTAACTGAACATTCTAAAGCCTGTTTTCAGGAAGCTATCTAATCTTGATTTAAAGGCATTAAGTGATGCAGAAACCCACCCTCTCATGTCAGGCTGTTCACTTTGTTGCTATTTATTTAACATCAGCTTAGTCTTTAAAATGCCACTTCATTTCTCCATAACTTCAGCCAGTTTCATTTTCTTGCTAACGTGTCTGTACTGGGCTGAAGTGAAGCTGCTCTGACGTAGTCACCAGAATCACAGAATGGCTGAAGTTGGAAGGGACCTTAGAGATCATCTACTCCAACCTCCCTGCTGTGGGCAGGGACACCTCTTAATTCATCCAACCTGGTCTTGAACACCCCCATGGAAGATGCATCCACAACCTTCCTGGGCAACCTGTTCCAGCTTCTCATCAATCAATACACCCAGGTGTCTCTTTTTCAGAGCTACTCTCAACCCACTCTGCACTCAGCCTGGATTTGTGTCTGGGATTGGCCCAGCCCGGATACAGGACCTTGCATTTTGAGTTGTTCAACCTCATGCAGTTGCCCCTGGCCCACTTAGCTGTGGAGATGACCTTCCCCCATTGTAGGATGAGGTCCATTTGTTCTTCATTTTACTTTGGTGTAAAGCTCCTGAATGCAAAATGACAAATGGTCTGTCCTTAATGGTTAATTCCCAAGCACAACGTATTTATGTAATTATAAATGACCTCTCTCCAACTCCTTATCCAGGATTCCTCAAAGAGTTTTTGGTTTGCCAAGTGTGGTTTGAGATCTAATTCAGGATTCCAGGATGGCTGTGGAGGTTAATTCTCCTTCTTGTACAATATGCTATTGTGATTGAGATGTTCTCTTTAGATATGCAAGAAGTAAAATAATAAATCATTATAAAGAATAACTTTTGGGGAAAAAATATATCTGGAGTTATTTATATTTAGTATCTAGGAATCAGGAGCCCTGTCTGCAGCAGTTGTCCCCATGCTTGCCATAAAGCTGCTTCTTCCACTGACCTTATTCACTTTATGCCATGAAAGGATAACCATCTGCTGCCATGATACTGCTCTGAAGACTGTTCATTAATATAGATACTTTATGTATATATTTAAATATAGAATGAATGTTTATGCCATAAGCAGGGGAAAGGAATTTGCTCTATCATAGGAATGTGTATGCTAGAGGGTTTATAGAAGGAGAATTTGAGTGCCTTATGCTAAAGTTAGGGTTCAGGGTACTTGGACTTGTCCTAACCTGCAGAGAGAGCCAATTTCTCTGTGTGCTACTTATGCTGTCAAGGAAAGGCCATGATGCAGTGTGCCCACTGCTTTGCCACTACACCAGCACTTCCAAACAGTGCCTCTCTTTTCCTCGTCAAAAAACCCACATGAACTCACCTTCTGCTGCTGTTCAGCCAGCATCTTTTTATTTTGTTGGGAACCAGGACTGTGCTGACTTAGCAGATTGGATTTTTCAGAGGTTCCTTTTCCTTTTCCTTTTCCTTTTCCTTTTCCTTTTCCTTTTCCTTTTCCTTTTCCTTTTCCTTTCCCTTTCCCTTTCCTTTTTCCCCTTCCCTATCCCCATTCTGATCCCTTTCTTCTCCTTCTTTTCCTTTCCACCCTCCCTCCCCTGTTTGCTAAGAAGTGTTGAACCTCAGCCCAGCCCTGTGTCTGAAAAGGCTTGCAGTGGATGTAAGGCTTATGCTTGCGTGTCTAGATGTAAAGAGCTGAAAGGGTGCACATCTTGAACTTTACCTATGCTGGAGGAAAGGAAAAAAAAAAAAAGGAACAAGAAAATAAAAGGTTTGTCCAGAAGGCTGAGATAACAGTGGACACCTCTGTTACTTCCCTGCTGTTCTCTCTCTATCAAAAAATGGAAATACAACATAGATGGGCACTGTATTAGTAATTGTTTCTTAAAAAGGAGGTTTCAGTGTCCCTACAGAAGTTACAAAAGGCTAACTCTGTGCATCATCACTAATTTCCATGGACCTAACCCAGTGTTTCTTACACCCAGCCAGAGTTTGCTGGCTGCACTCAGCTGCTAAGGATATCATGATACAAGAGCATACTTTCCTTACTCAGTTGTCTTCTGGCAGTGCTGTGGCCAGTTTAGACTGGCTGTGGCTAAATATGTGGTCACAGGAAAAACATGCATAAAAACTTCTGACCTCAAATGATTGGCAGATGCAAAGAATCTGTCCCAGGCTCTTTAAAACCAGCACACTATAGCCTTGGTTCTCTAGACACCCTGGTGAATACACAGATTCCTCTCAGCTCTTGGATCAGCCTGGAATAATGCTTCTCCATAGCCCAGGGACTTGTGTCAATTCACAGATCCTTTGTATGTAGGGGAAGCAGGCAGACATTGCTGAATGAAAAGTGATAAAGGCAAGCAAGAACCAAGGAAAGTGCTGAGTTTTCCATTTCTTGTGGACTTTGGATCAAGATCCAGTGAGTTCCCAGGAAATACACTCCCTGCAAATGAATTGCATGGAATCACTAGCCAAGTGGAAAATGCTGTCTGCTGCTCTGTAAATGAATGGGCTGTCTGCCCGTGCCAGCTCAGTCTGTGATAGCAGAACAGCTGAGCAAATGCTCTTCAGCAGCAGAGCTTACCAAGGGGGTTGCTGTTCCACAGTGATTCTTTTGCTGGCTGCACACACAGGTAAGCATGCTTTAAGTCTCATCTCATGGCAGGCATATTGACTTGGAAGAGACAGACCATCCAGACCAGGTGTGGTCTCCCTTTGTCTCTCCAGGGTGATTCTGGGCAGGGAGCTGGCATGGGAGGTTTTTGACCCAGCTTCACGTGCCTGAATTTGAGTCTGTTCTCTCAGAGCAACCTTTACTGGTCATGGAGAAAACCAGCCAACATTGACAACACATTTGTCCATCTCTTTCAGACACCTGCAAAAGAGAAGCTTACATTTAATCAGATGAAACCAACACTCAGCACCAGACTTTAAAACGTCTTAAGGTGTCCAGTGGTGCAGACAGATACACACTGAACATATCAAAAGCTGGTAGAGATCAGTCCAGGCTCTTCCCTGTTTCCGAAGGAGAAAAAATACCTTTAGCAATCAGCCTCTGAACCTCTGGGTTATGTTGAGCCTACTGAGCATAGCAGCCCCAGGTGCTGGCAATCTGTACCACTAACTGGTGGGGATAGTTACTAACAGTTTTGCCCTGACTCAACCAACATTCTTTTGGGCAATTTCTGGACACATTTTGGGTGTTAAACACAGGCCAGAGGTCATTGATAGTAGGTGACTTGGATGCAGCCCTGTCACAGAGGCTAAAAGATGTGGGTAGGGTGGGCACTGGCCCTCCTGGGTGATAATCTGCAGTGCTGTAGAATGGTGGCTGTGGCCTGTGTGTCCTTTATTAAATGATGGCCAGAGTGTTTCCTGCCTGGGAGTTGTTTCTGAGTGCAAGGTAAAGCTTGTGGAAGAGCACCCAGACAGGAGAGTTGTCAGCTGGAGCAGTTCCTTGCTCCATTTTGCCCAGCCAGATTCTTGTGTCTTCATCAGATGGGGAGGACTGGGGTGGGGGGAGGTCAGTGTGTAGGTAGAATGAGGGGGGTGGCAGCAAGTGCTGTAAACTCTGCATTGCTGCCAGAAACTTGTTCTTCAAATGACCCCCTGCGGACTTCACCTGCCAATCCCTGATCGTTTGCATAGCTCAGTATATTGGCTTCAGGGAGCCCCAGAACAAAGGCTTTCCTTAGAAAAACCCAGCCCTTGCTCAGATAAAAGCCCCACTCATGCCTCAGGGAGTTTTGCATGACGAAGGATTACAGGATGGTGTCTCAGCCTCACAGTGTGTACTGCTTGGAGCCACTTTGGAGTTTTGTGAATGAGTAAGGCTCTGCCCATTTAGGGGGAAACGTGGTTTCAGTTTGCTCCTGCTCAGTTTGAGGAAATTTGCTTTACTATCCTCCTTGTGGGCTAGAGGGGGGGCTTTTGAGGAACCTGCAGGTGAAGATGTCTTGGATGAATGTGATGGAGGAGAGGCTGTGAAGATCTTAGCATGCAAGTGATTGCTTTTGAGTTTCCTTCGTTGCCTGTACTCCCACCCACATGGGCCCCAAAGTGTCAGAGGTGAAGAGTCACCCAGCCCTGGCAGGACCACTGTGAAGCTCAAGCTTGGCCCTGATTCCATTCACTTTTTGGGGATCCTGAGATGCTTTTTTTATCCTGGTGTGGCAGGTATGATGCATCCTGTCTTTAGTGCCTCTGATTCTGTGATTACTCACTGTTATTTCTGTGAGCAAAGCAGGCAGATGTTACAATGCCTTCCTCCTCAGCATCTGCAGTTTCTGCTTCCCTGGATGAAGCAGTAAAGCAGTCACTTCAGGGCCAGAGAACTGGGCCTACTTTCATCAGCTGGAAGGTGACTAGTTAAAATCTAACTAGCAGTCTCACACCCAGTGCCTGACAGGAACAGTCTTTGAAGACTATTAAGAAAATAAAAATTCCCTGCTCTGTCATATAATGGAAATGAGTGTACCTCAGCAGCCATCCCCTCTAATCTGCTAGCCAGCCCTTAGCAGCTTACCAAGCCTGTATTTAACCTATTTCCCTAATGGCAATTAAGAAATGTTTTCATTTCCCAGCGAGAGGATTGCCAATGAAATCCCCTTCTCCATCCCCCCAATCCCCATCCTGTGGCTCTGCTCTCTCCCTCCTCTTCCCCACACCCCAGAGCTCCCTCTTCCTTAGCCCAAGGCATCCAAAGCATTCCCCCTGTGTTTGGGTAGCATGCAGTGAGGAAGGAATGATTAAGCAGCTGAATGTTTGAAATCCAGCTAAATGCACCAATTATTATCTGCTTAGGGCTTTCTTATCTCGAACTGTGTGGTGCTTAATGGCAGCCCCATTGTTTTCAGCTCAAAGGTATTAATGAAGGAATCAGGGCAGCAGGCTGATGTCATAGGTGGCTGAAAGGTGACTTGCTGTACTGATTTCCCTTACTCCACCCCTTCCCAAGTCCTTTCCAACTAGTTCAGGAGAAGGATTGGTATTTTTAGAGTGGAGGGAGAAAATAAAAAAGGAAAGGAAAAAAAAAAAAGGCAGCCAGGTTGCATTTGTGTGTCTGGTAAAAGGATTGCAGAGGCTCCTAAATATCCTGCTTAGAAGATGTACTCTCTGAGCTTCTGATCTACTTTCTCACTTCATAAAGACTCTGAACTGCTGGCCTGGTTCTCAGTGTGAAAGCTGCCTGCTGGCCCTTGTTCACACCTGCCCTAGGCACCGGCTAGCAGACTGCACTTTGTTCTGACCTATATCCAAGGTGAGGTTTCCACTTGGTGTTTGTGATGGAGAGAACGAGCTGTGAGTAAGTAACTGCCATCAAGGGTTACTGCTTGAGGTGGATGCAGCCCCTCAGGTGATGTAGAGCTGGAGGAAGTGCTTGAGGAGGCAAGAGTCAGGTGTACTTTGTGTCACTTCTCAGCTGAATGACTTCCTCCCCCCTTTTTTTCAAATGCACATCGTTGTTGTGTGCAGCACGGTGGCTTGTCTTTGGGGTGGGATATTGTGAGTGCCGTCAGTTTTCTGTTAGCACAAGTTGGGAGAGAGGTGAAGATTCAGAGTGGATTGTGTTGCTATCATCCTTGTTTGTATTTTAATCATGCATTGTTTATTTCTGGAATTCTTTTGGTGACAGATTTAATCTGACATCGCCTCCCCTTTATTTTTAATCATCGACTTTCAAACCATTCTGCTTTCTTGGACTTAAAGCTTGAGAATTAATAGTACTGCTCTGGGATGTAGAACTTGGCATCATATTGCCTGCAGAAATGGTAAACACCAATAAAATTTCATCAGGTTTGTTGGGAGCTTTTTTAAGGCCCTAGAAAGAGATGTTACCAGAAACTGCCTTGTGGAACTTTTGTGATTGTATGGAACAATATAAGGAAAAGAGCTTTTAGACAGTGGTGCCTTAAGGTAGCAGGTAAAGAGTTGTTGTGCAGGTCTCTTGCACAAGGATAAACAACTTTGGGGTGGGTTTTTTCCCTCCATTTTAATGAGACAGTCTTTTTGTGTAATGTATAATTTAAATCAGAGTCTTTGTAGCTGTAGTTAAAATGAATGTCTTTGCTGGCATGGAATTAATAAATTAGGATTTCTGTCTCACCTAAGCAAACGAGTGAAGAGTTTACTCCTTTTTTCTGTTTTTAATTGTTTTTGTTTATTTTCCTCCCTTTCAGTTTAGTTTTGGTCTGGTGAGCATGTGGTAACTTTCATTGTTCACTGGAGCATTTTGTGCCTGATAAAGGAGCTAAGTAATCCACTAGCAAAGGATAGACCTCAGAAGAGAAAGCAGAGGAAGGAAAGGAGTAGCACTGAGTACTCATACAAGGCAGATAAATCAGCTGCTGCCATGATGAATAAGATTTGCTTAGCAGTGAATAATCACACATGGAAATGTTCTCTTCAAATGTTTTTTTCCTAGGGAGAAGGAGGAAAAAAAAAAAAAAAAAGAGGATTTCTCCTCCCCCCCCCCTCCCCTTTTGACTTACTTGCTGTCATGGATTGAGTAAACTTGGGTGTGTTTGGGATTTTGTTGTTGTTGTTTTGTCATTAGAAATGAAATCTAGAGCTAGAATTCTGAAGGGAGAAACTGAGAACCTTAAAAAACTGGTAGCTGAGGTGCACCAAAAGGGGCGAGTGAACTGAGTGGCACTTCCACTCCCATCCTTTCCCACCCCCCCTCCTCCACCCCCTCTCCTCCACCCCCTCGCTGTTTCTGTAGGTTCAGCAGTAAAAACCTATTGAAATGTGAGCTTAGCAAACTGAAGCAATCAGTCTGAAATGATTAAGGAAGATGACTATCCTTTTCTTCAGATGACCCAAAGTCCTCTTGTTGAGAGTTCCTTATCTTTCAGCTGCTATTTCACAACTCTTTCTGTCTTTCTAAGTTTGTATTTCCTGTTAAGATCTGAGAGGGCTTTACCTTGTCTCTAAACCTGTGTGTAGAAGCGATCACCAGCAGTTATAAAGAAGTGGAGTTTGTCTTTCCCCTAAAATTGTGTGGAGATTTCTCTTCTCTTCTCTTCTCTTCTCTTCTCTTCTCTTCTCTTCTCTTCTCTTCTCTTCTCTTCTCTTCTCTTCTCTTCTCTTCTCTTCTCTTCTCTTCTCTTCTCTTCTCTTCTCTTCTCTTCTCTTCTCTTCTCTTCTCTTCTCTTCTCTTCTCTTCTCTTCTCTTCTCTTCTCTTCTCTTCTCTTCTCTTCTCTTCTCTTCTCTTCTCTTCTCTTCTCTTCTCTTCTCTTCTCTTCCTCTTCTCTTCTCTTCAGAAAAAGTGTTTGTTTCTTCAGTAATTCAGCAGATTATGTGTCAAGCCCAGGGTGAAATTTTGTTTGCTGAACTTATCTTAAACCTCAGGAGGGGAGGAAGATTCCGTTTAAAGGTCAAAATGTTTCAGGATTTCAATTTGGTATATTTTTAACCTTTAAAGATTTCCCTTGCCCCACCCAGACCTCAGACCTTAGAAGCTTGTCGGATGTCTTACACATGTTCATCTTGTATTCAAATTTTGGAAACAGCTCTACATGAAACACGCCCCCCCC
The DNA here is from genome assembly GCF_027791375.1 of Indicator indicator. Classification (NCBI taxonomy): domain Eukaryota; kingdom Metazoa; phylum Chordata; class Aves; order Piciformes; family Indicatoridae; genus Indicator; species Indicator indicator. The sequence goes on along the minus strand of NC_072036.1, from coordinate 11,602,733 downwards.
GCCCCAAGCAGTTAAATATTCACATCTGCAATCTGACACGAGGAGATTAATCAAAACTTGTTCCAATTATTATCATCCACTGTGCACAAACATCACTCCGGGGATAAATTTGATGTTTGAGGTTAGGGGAGAGTGCTGGAGCTGGCAAAATTCAGATGTTAATGATAACTAATTTATGTAGTGGCAAAGATAGGTACACTGCCAGGTGCTTTACAGGCAGATAAGATCTGGTTTCTGCTTGGGTGACTTTACAATCTAAGGCCCTGGTTTTGCAAATAGTTATGCACATGAGTTATGCCACTGAGAGCAGCAACACTACTCATGCATGAGAAGTTACTCACCTGGAGTAAGCCTATCTGTGTACAGTTTCAACTACATTAGCTTTTCAATTGATTTCACTGTGAGTCAGTAATTGTTTAGTGTGATAATTGAAGTTGTTTTAATAAGCTCTGCCAGTCAGAAGTTAAGATGCAGGAGCCACCTCTCCTGAAGGCAACTAGAAACTGAGATTGTCCTGTGAAGTTTTTTAGGATGCAAACAATGCCTCTTAGGTCTGGCACTTTTTTTTTTATGTCACACTGGATTAAATTATGTCTGTTTGCTTACAAATCACATAGGGAAGAAAAAAAAACAACCAAAAGACTCAACAAAACAAACAACAAAAAAACACCAAACCACCCCATAACTGGAAGGGAAAAGTGTTATTCTCCTTCCACATTTGTCCTGATGCTGATGGTGGGGCCACATTAAGAGTGTTTCCAGTGAAATTACTTTCAAGTCTGGGAAAATTTAATCAGCAGAGACCTTGGTAGCTATAAATTTGTGGCAGCAGTTCCTAATTCATCTTGTAATTCCATGACAGGCTCTGAATTGCCTGTATTTGGCCAGGGATCACCTCAGTGGACAGTTAATGAAAGAGCAGAGGGAACTTGAAGGTCAGTCACACTCAATTCTTTTTTCCTTCCTGGATGTGTCTTTTTTACTGCAACCTGTCTTTTTTTTTTTTTTTTTTTTTGTATAATGTATTAAACAAAGCCTTTTTTTGTTGTTCTTGGGTTTGTTCCCTGCAAAGGCAAAACTGTCCCTCTTTATCTGTGTTCTTTCCTTGAAGCATGTATAAAATAGCCCCAAAAATCCCCAAACCAGATGTTTCTGTGGAAATGACTAGACAGAGTTACACTGTAGCCAATTTGTATTTCTTGTCTGAGTGTGGTCCTGAGAACAAACTGCAGTAGATGCTGCAACCAGGTACGTTTTTGAGTCTGGAATTTGTGCATTGACATGTAAATCTAATCTCAGTACAATGAAGAGGCTTTAATTATTGGCTCAGGCTCAGAATAAATGAATTTAAAGTACAGAAAACCATACCCCCCAAAAAAAATGCATTTGGGTTTACAGGATTCAGACTAACCAGCAGATAAACTGGAACAGCTTTTGTTTATTGAAACATAAATGGGTGCTGACTCAGCAAAACACAGGATGTTCTTGGGACATGTGTGGCATGAAATTGGAAAACAAAACAAACGAAGTCCATTGTAATGGACTTATTTTCTTCTTTCCTCTTATCTAATGAAGTCAGAGCCTGTTAACATTATTTTCTCTTTTTCAGGATCTTTTTTTTTCCTTTGGAGGACATGAGCCTCACCTCTTGTTTTCTCATTCACCCTCCTTCAGAGTACCTTGTGTCTTAATCCTCTCTCTAACTCATTGCTTCACCCTTTTTGCCTCCTTTTTCTACCCTTTTCCTGTTGCCTTTTTTTTTCTCCTTGAGTTTCTTTCCAAATTCAGTATCTTCCCACCTCAGAGTTCCCTTCCCCTCTTCAGCTTGTGCCAGAAGAAAATAATTGTAGGGCACACCATCTTTTGACACTTCAAGATCAAGTGTTTTGGATGACCATGCTGGCTTCAGAGGAGAAGGAAGTGTTGGTAGATGTAGTGGGTTTTTCAGCACCTGAGCTTTTAGCATCCTCTCAGTCACAACAAGATGACTGCTCCTTCCTCTCAGGTTGAATTCAAAATCCTTTGAAGCTTTTGGGAAGCTTAATTCACTATTAAATTAAACCTGCAAAGCGAGGAGAAACAGGAGATTAAAAACAAGTGCTCTTGAGAGGTTCACTTTCTGCCTGGTATACAATGAAAATACAATAATAACAATAATTAAAAAAAAAATTAGAGGTGAGTAGCTGTAATTTAAGGTAGCCATGAGAGTTACCTGTGTTTTTATGGTTATCATCTGGTCAAGGTTACCCTTACTGCAGTAGCTAAACTTAGGATCTCATGGCACTTTTTAAGAGGCTTCTGAAGCACGTGCCCACGTCTAGCTTCCCAGCAGTGCTCATTATTAGCTGCAGGACCTTCTGCTTGTCATGCACTAGGTGTGCCTGTCCTGGGTGGTGGGACATCTCCTGTGAGTGGTGTGACTGTCACCTCTTGTCACCAGCACCAGAGGATTTCCTGCTTCAGTGCTATGGCAGATCCCAGATGTGGTATGGGAAGCAAGACGATGCCTTCAAGCTTGGCCGTGCTGCTGTGTCTGTGCAGGAGGGAGATTTGCCTGTACTGAACCCTTTCAAGAGGATACCAACAAAAGCTCAGCCAAGTCCTGTGGAACAAAAATACCTCTGTTCTTGTACAAACCAATGTGGGGAGCAAGGTGGCCTCTCTCAGGGTTAGAAGTGCTGCATTTCTACACGTGCTGAGTTTCCAGTTTCTCAGAAGTCACTCTGAGAAGGTGGATTGGAAGTGATCAGGATTATTTGGCACCTTGGTTTTTGCTTGTTTCTGTTTCAATCAGGATAAGTGGTCACATTTGAGATGCTGGAGTTGGCAGCAGCTGCAGAGTTACAAAACTGCTTGGAGGAAGACATGAAAACCTTCCATCTGTTTGTTAAAGGCAATTTTTAATTTAATCTAAGTGGGTGCCAAGCTTCAGAAAGCATCCCGTAAAATAGAAATATTTTAAAATCTATTTAAAAATCTTCAAAACACCATATATATTAAAAAATATTTAAAACATAAATATATAATAGAAAATATTTGTATTAATGGTGTAAAAAAATTAATAACATCCCAAGAAAATTCTCATCCCTTGTGAGATGAGGGAAAATATGAGCACCTTGCTTGAGGACAGGGTTTCTTTTCAGGAGAGATTCTTCTATGGAACACTAATCAAGTCCATTCAGAAAGGCCTTAATTAATTTAATTAAAATCTGTCAGATCAAACTGATTAGCCTGACATGCAGCCTGGTGGGAGGAAGGAGGCTGATACAGGCGTTGGACTGGTGTTGAGGTGGGGTTGCTGTCTGCAAGCCTCTGCTGATCAAAGCTGCCTTTCATTGTCCTCAGAACAAACGTCCTGGCTCCCCCAGGCAAGTGATCCAGTTTCTTTTTGTTGGAAAATAGTTTATACCTCCACAGCCTCAGCAGCTCGGGAGGGGACGGCAGGGAGCTGCCTCTGCACCTGATTGAAGGGGAGCGCTGGGTGACCTTTCCTACCCTTCTGACAACAGGAGGACAGATGAAATGTTTCTCCTCCCTTCACCATCCTCTCTCTCAGCCCTTGGACATGACCACTGCTGCACAGGCGAGAGAGAGAGACAAAGGCCATACAGAGGGGTGGTTGTGCACATTAATGGTGAGCGTGGGCATGGCTGCGGCAGAGCTTTCCAAGGAACAGTGTGTCCATGTGGGACATCTTAGGAAGAAATCCTTCACTATGAGGGTGGCAAGACTCTGGAATGAACTGTCCAGAGGGGTTGTGGATACCCCCTCCCTGGAGATCACAGAATCAGCTAGGCTGGAAGAGACCTCCAAGATCATCAAGTCCAATCGCTCACCCAACCCTAGCTAATCAACCAGACCATGGCACTAAGTGCCTCATCCAGGCTTGTCTTAAACACCTCCAGGGACATTGACCCCGCCACCTCCCTGGGCAGCACATCCCAATGGCCAATCTCTCTTTCTGTGAAGAACTTCATTCTAAGATCAAGATGCTCAAGGCCAGGTTGGATGGGGCCTTGAGTAGCCTGGGCTAGTTTGGAGGTGTCCCTGCCTGTGGCAGGGAGGTTGGACTGGATGATATCTGAGGTCTCGTCCAGCCTAAGCCATTCTATGATCTTCCTTTCTAGGACCAAACCAAGTTGGGGGGCTTGGAAACTGCATCTTCTGCTCTCTGGCTGTGCTCATCCAAAATCTGAGGAACTACCTCAGCCACGTAAGCTCCTTAATCCTACAGCTGCTAATACTGATGTGTGGTTTCTATGGCAAACATCAGAGCAGGCAGTGTAATCTGTGTCTCTAGCCCTTTCCACTTCCCTTACCCCACACATGTACTTAGGGAGCATCTCTCATCTTCAAAGCTTTTCTTTCTAAACACTTTTATCCATCTTTACAGTGTGGTGGATCCATCAAAAGGGGAATAGCCAATAAATGCTCAGGTTAAAACATATGCAGGCATATGTTTTAGCTTTATGTTCCCTAAGTCAGGCTTCAGTGGAACTATTCACAGTGCGTGAAGTTAAGCATATGTGTAAGTTGGGAACTGCAAAGATGAAATAGCATTCCTGCTTTCTGGAAATCAAAAGGTAGATGAAAAGAGTGACCACAGCCTTTAGCAGTTCCTGAAGGAAGAGCAGCAGCTGGCATGAAAGGCTTGCCGAGAGAAGACCTGCCAGTGACACGTGTTTGGCCTTTATTTGTGAGAAGGAGACCCTTCTGGCAAAATGCTTCCTCTGAGGGTGGAAGTCACCTGGGGCATCCAGTTCCACATCTGTGGGCACACACGTGGTAGAGGCAGCTCCCTGCAGGTTAGCAGTTCAAGCAGTTTGGGCTTGACCAAACTGGGAGGTTTTTTGTGTTTGGTTTTTTTTTTTTTTTGTGTATTGTGTTTTGTTTTGTTTTGTTTTGCTTTGCTTTTTCCCCAATAAAATGACAGAGGTGCATTGCTGAAAGAAGTAGAACATAAGTTTTGTCTGCAGATGTTTTTCACAACTTAGAGCTTCTCAGTGTTTTCTGGCCATGTCAGTTGAATCCATACTGATCCCCCTTGAAACAGGCAAGGTAGCTTTAGTTTGAACAGTGAGCCTGCAGTCAAAGGAGTGTGTTTGGTCAGCTTAGGAGCCTGCCACTGGAGAAGAATGCTTTATTGAATGATTCAGGGTCATGAGGATAGGGCAGACAAATACATAAGAAAATAAGCCACTAGCCAATGTATTTATCTTCTTCTGAAATAAAGACATGTTTTGCCTTCTCTGCTATCTTAGCCTGAGCTTGGATGTTTAGATACCTCTCCCTCTACCTGCCAAGGGCCTCTTTGATCCTAGTCTTATGTAATCTCCATGCTGGCCCAAGGATCCACCCATTTATGGACTGTCCAGAGGGGTTGTGGATACCCCCTCCCTGGAGATGTTCATGGCCAGGTTGGATAGGGCTTTGAGTAGCCTGGTCTAGTTGAGAGGACTAGGGGGAATGGAGCAAAATAGAAGTGGGTAGGTTCAGATTGAATGTTAAGAAGAAATTTTTCACCAGGGAGACACTGGAACAGGTTGCCCAGGGAGGTGGTAGAAGCCTCATCCCTGGAGGTTTTTGCAGCCAGGCTGGATGTGGCTGTGAGCAACCTGATCTAGTGTGAGGTGTCCCTGCCCATGGCAGGGGGGTTGGAATGGGATGATCCTTGAGGTCCCTTCCAACCCTGAAAATTCTATGATTCTATGATTTCTGTTGATGAGGACCAAACTCTAGAAGTGTCTTCCTAGTGGAGTTCCAGTATCTTTATTTTTAACCTTCCTTTTCACCAAGAGAGCCCTCCCCTGCTACCTTTCCAATTTCTCCAGTATTTTTGTCTTAAGATAATACAAACCAGAATTCTATTCAGCTGTACTTATTAATTTGGATTCTGCTCTATATCTTATTTTATATTTAATCATCAGGTACCTAGCTTGAAAAACATTGAGATTCCAATTACAGAACAGAGAGTGATTGGTTCAACAGATTGCTATAATGTGTGTTTGTAGAGACAAATGGGCAAGAAAAAGGAATTTTTGAAGAGATATTTCTTAGTAAGCTTTTGTAAAGTGTGTCTCTTCCCATAACCCCCCTGGACTAACTGTATGGACTACTCGAATCAGAGTGAGAATGTTAATTTTTCATCATCTTCTCCTTTCAGCTAGCTCAATATTTGTGAGGAAATAACACTGGACAGTATTGATCTATTTTTTTTTTCTTCTCTTCCTGGCTCCTAGGTCACAGTTTAGGCCCTAGTTCAGCAAAGTACTTAAGAAGAGGCTTATCTTTAAGCACATGTTCAAGTCTCAGCGGAGTAAATGAGAATTAAGCAAATACTTAAGTACTTTACTGAATAGGGATAGAATTAAGCACAGAGTTGAATGTTTTGCTGAATCAGGGCCTTAAAATTAAAAATTAATCTTATTTGTGCTACAAAGATTGAAAAGCTAGGCACTAGATTTGGATCTTGAATTAATATAAACCAGGAAGAGGGTAGCACCAACTGTCACAAGGAGCAGGGTGCATAGGTGTAAAACAGGGTAAAGCTGAGGTTGTTACACTCGTGGGCAGGACATAGCAGAGATGTGCCATCACTTCCTACATCTGTTTTAGTCTAAATTACTGGAGATTGACAATCCCTTGTGCTTCCCTCCCAGGGCTGGTGAGCCCTGGCATGCACAAAAAGCCCTCTAACGTTTGTGGCTGCTGTGCTAAGTCTGAAGTTGTAGAAGGAGCTTAATCTTTCCAAGCCTCAATACAGACTCTGTTGGTCTCCTAAAGTGAAGGTAACTCCACTTCCCTGTCTTTCACTTTGTGTCATCCCCCCCTTCTCTATCTGATTGCAAACTCTGGGAGGTGATGGTGAGATTCTTTTCCACACATTTACATAATGCCTGGCACCGTGCTCTGGCCTGTGGCTTCTAGGTGGTTTTGTAACAGAAGTGCATAATAATAAATCTTCTGCTTTGGACTTGACAGAGTAATTTGTGTGACATGACAGAGGATCACTGCAGCTAAAGTTTCTCTAAAGATTTAGGTTCATACAAAGGAATGGCAGCCCTAAGAGGTTTTCTGACCAGCATGAGTAACTTGGGAGACCCTAGGGAAAAAAAAAAAAAGTTTTGCAGAAATGTGGTAAATTTCCACTATTTTTTTTAGGAAGCCAGCTGCTCTTTTCAGCCTCTAAAGCTGCACAGCTTTATGGATGAATGTGGGAGAATGTTTGCCTAGAACTGGTTTGAGGGACGTTTCTAAATCTGCAAACACCTAGCAGGAGATTTTTAGTGCTTGTTAATTCCCCTTGAGGGGGGTTTTGGTATCAGTAATAAACATTTGAGTTGTGTAAGTGAAGTATTTGACAATCTACAAAGGTGGAGCTTGTGCTGGCTGGGTGTTCTGTGCTGGGGCAGTCAGTGTTCCCCTTTAGGGATGCTCAGAGAAGTCTGACTGACCCGAGTGCTGCTCTTAGACTAAACTTCATGTGAGGATACCTTAAGAAGTATGCATAGTGAGTGTAATATGATCTGTAGGGGTGCAAGCTAATGGTTAACTGGCTCTGTTGAACCTGCACTCCTTAAACAAACGCTATCAGTGTGGGATGGGTTGTCTTATTTCTGCAGACAGGCATAGTGCATGTTGGAGAGTCGTGCTTGCTTCTTAGGAGCAGAAGGCAGCAGGAGGGCTCTCATTGCCTGCTCAAACAGGGAAGGGGAGGAAGGCATCACATTACTGGAGCTGCTATTTTCAAATAAAGACAGGAGGGATGAGGGTAGTGGGGTCTCTGAGTATGTCCTGAAGTTGGTAGGGTGGCTGACCTCAACTCAGCTGTTCCTTTGATTTTTTAAGTGACTGTTGTCTGAACAGGTGCTCCATGCAGCACAAAGCTTCTGAGGATAGTTGGCGTAACTTTGCTTCCAGGCTCTGAGGAAGGGGAGAGAAACAGGCAAGAACATGCTTTGCCCAGCAGCTTCCTGTGTGGAGATACTCTGTACGGTGAATGAAGGGGAGAGATAGTGCTGAAACTTTGAGCTTTCTATACAAGGCAAAAACCTAATAGATCAGGTGAGTCAAAACTCTCTGGATCTTGCTTGTATGCTGGGGGCTTTGCAAACTTTGTGGGTACCACTTGTCATGAGGCATATGGGATAACAATCTTCCTTTCTGAACTTTTGCCAAGGGAAAAAGGTGCACTTTTATATGCAGGATACAGGGAGACCTCTCAACCAAGCACAGTTACTACACTGATAGCACTGCATGGGCAGCTTGATGAATTTTCTTGACTTATAAATGGCTTGAGTTTGTATCTTTACCCTGAGCAGCTCTTGAACTGTTAGAAAAATGCTGGTTCTGAATGAGTTGTAATTCTCTCTCTCTTTTTATTAATGGCAAATGCAAATCTTCTCTATGTATTTGAGATAAGGCAAGCAGGGTTTTGCTGAGCCTAAGCAAATAACTCTTTCCTCCAGATAGAAAGGCAGAACTCAGCATGGAAGGGTTCAAAAGCACATCTAGAGTTGGTATTTCAGTTTTCTGACTAGGGCTAGTGGGAGTTTCACCAAGTACTTTAGAAACTGTCTCTTTGTGATGATTTCTTCAGTCTAACTTTTCCTCCCTTGCCGAATTAAGCGACCTACTTCTACAAACAAATGAGATTGCTAGCTTCAAAGAAAGTAATGGATTTATAACTGTAGAGCATCTATTGCACACAATAGAAGCCTCTGCTCAGGACAGAAGTTAGAATTTGATGCATTTAAGGTATTTTTATTGAGCAGATAAAACACTGCTGAGCATTCAACTCCCTCCTCATTTAGGTTATCCTTGCCCTGGTGTAAGTGCATTTATTTCAATGAAGTCCCACGTGACTTGGAACATTAACCCTGTGAGAAGAAACAAAATGATGAGAGAATTAAACTACAACTACTTTATTTTCATGTTGTTTATTAACAGTATACTTGACTTTGGTTGCACAAAAGCTCTGTCAATTAAGTTAATAGTAAATGTCACTTTCTAGTTAATGTCATGAAAGCCTCTAGAGTACATAATGATTAGTTTAAGAATCTTTCATTCACAGAGTAAAATCCATAGCTATAAATCTTTTCTCCTTCAGTCTTCTAAAATGACTATCAGAGAACAAAACCTTCATTTGTAGCCTGAAGTGAGTTTGTTAAAATACTCTGTTCTTGACAGACTTATTCATGCATGAGTAGGGTTTGATGTGATAACTGAATTGATTTTTAATGGAGAATGAAGGGAAGCTAAAGACATTTTAAAGAGATCAATGAAATATTGACAGGTCTGAAACACAGATGGGTTTGGTTTGTGAATTCTCCAGTCATGTTTTTCTTAGGCAGAAAAATCACACTTGGACCATTTTCTATGAATTACTCTGTTAAATGAAGAAAATTTAAGATGAGAAATTTTGGCAGTGTATCTAAAATGAGGAGTCTGGACTGAGAAGCTGGGTTTGGATCCATGTTTGTTAGACAAAAATGCATTAGCTATTTCGATGGGAAATTCCTCTTTTAAGCACAGCCAAGTTATAATTCTTTATCTCCTTAATACCTTTTTGGATCAAAGTAATAAATGACTTTGTGAATACAAGTTTCGGGGGGGTGGGGTGGGGGGGGTGGGTTTGTTTTACCAACACTCATTTTATGGACACTTCGTGAGTTCCAGTGCACCTTCCAAATATTGAGAGTGCTGGGACTGGATGGAAAGTTCAGACCAAATCTTGAACCTCCTTCTCCTCCTGTTGGTTCAACAGACTGTCTGGAGTCCAAAGGTTACGAACTGCTTGTAAACTATCTCCAGAATAAAAGCCTGGGTGCCAGGACATCAGTGCCGGTATTGTGTTCTATATTCTTTTCCTAATTTGCAGTTTCTCTCCACCCTGCCCCCGTGGATTCCCAATGGCCTGAACTGCTCCAGTCTTTAATTCAGTGAGGCCATGCTAATCTGTGTCAACAGAAGCCTGTCCCGAGACCCCCAGAGTTCTCAGGGATGTTAATTTGCTTTACAAAACTTTGGGGGGGAAAACAAAAAAGGACAAGTAGGTCTAAATTGACCACTCCAGAGGCACAGACATTAAACCTCTGGATTCAACAAGCTCTTTAAGTCAGTCCACTGCTTTTAATGGTACTGATTTAAGAAAAGAACTGTTTTCTTTAGCATTAAGCACCATGTACAAACATGAGGTAGTTGATGTAATTTGTTAGCAGCTAAGGATCTCCGCAGCATTTCCTCTCTGTTGGGTCTCACAACATAAAGATTGAAATTTGCATTCGAAATACTCTGAAGAAGATTGACCCAGAGACTGCTGAAGGCAACAGAAGTCTTTTTGTGAATCCAAATTTAGCAGTTTAGTTTGCTCAGCTCTGCAAGATGCAGGTCATCAATCAAACGAGATCATTATGTCCTGAAACATGGCAGTAACACACTGCTCAACCTACAGGTTTCCCGCAGTGGATGTGGACCCTCATGGTAGGTAACCTGGAGAAGAACTTTCAAGCTTGAGTTAGGTGATGAGGCTCTCCAGGTGGCTCGCTGGGAGAAGGTACTGCTCAGGAGACTCCCAGGAGCCAGCAAGCTCAGCCACAAGCATCCTGAGCTGAGGTCAATGATACCATTTGTGCATTTTTGCAAAGTGGAGGGTGGGACATAGTCCAACCCCAGCCTGCCCCCAGTAGACTGTCTGTGCTTTGAATATACTTTGACCTCTCAGGCAGAAGTGCAAAATGGTGGATTTCCTCAACATTATTAAAAAAAAAGTCTTCTAAATAAACATTTCTGCCTAAAGCCCTTTTCCGAAGAAATACATGTGCTAGAGAGACAGGGAGCAATCACTTACAGCTTCCCACAGGCAAACACTGTCTGGGTTTTACTTCCAACTGTGATGAATTTTACCTCTGTTCCCCTAAATGCAGGGAAATGCAATTTCTTCTCGTTGTGTAAACATAGCAAATAGTGCTTCTGTCCTTCGCTTGTTTATCAGACGTGAAATTCCTGCTAGAGGCATCTAATTAATATACAAATCAAACTCCATGCATTTCCCCCCTTGCACCAGTGTGTGGTTTATAGTTAGTAACAGAGTATGGAGAGTCAATGGTTCGTCAAAGTGATCAAAGGTCAGCATCTTATGTGAGCCTTTAACTCTGAATTGATCCTCAGTGATCAACTTGTCACGTTATCTGCTAGAAATTTTCTTTTTTTTTCCTTTTTCTCGTTACATTTTGTTTTGTAAAATAGCTTTTATCAAACCCTTTTTTTTTTGTATCAGAACTTTTTTAATCTTACAGTGGCATTTTCCTCAGGGCTGTGCTCTGAAGTCCCCTTTATAGCCCAGCAGCGACGTGGACAAAAAAAAAAAATCTGTTTATAAGGCTTTGAATGGTCTTAACTCTTGGAGAGATAATCCCAAATGGAGTGTGTTAAATATTCTCAAGAGAGAAGCTTGCTGACTTTTCATCTGCAGGTCTGTTTTGTGCAGCATGCAGTTTCCAGCTCCTCAGTATCTCTTGTGCTGTGCAACCTGCCTTGTGTGTGCAGCTATCTAATCTTGGGGGCAGGTGGGAAGCTGTAACTCGTGGGGTGCCTTATCAAAAGGCAAAACTGATGTGGAAAGAATGATGATGAAGCCATATTTTTGGCCCATACGGTCTTAATTCCGTTTAAAAGGTAAAAATAGAGTTCATAATAGACACAAAACTGATGTGGAAAGAATGGTGATGAAGCCATGTTTTGGCCCATACAGTCTTGATTCTCTTTAAAAAGAAAAAACAGAGTGAGTAATCTGCAGAGGTGTGGAAATGCTGTGGTGCTGCAGAGGTGAACCCTGCCAGGGGGAGCTGCACATCCCCCCCCTTTTCCCCTGGCCCAGAGCTGTTTGTCCAGTGATGCAAGAGTTTGCTAATTAAACAGTTCACAGTGGTGTTTGGGGCAGAACCTGTGGACATTTAACCAATTGAACAATTTATTGCTGTAATTGGAGGGGTTAGCTGGTGTTTATTAACTAGCCTTCCTGTCATGTTCGAGTGGCTGGACTAACCCTTGGTCCCTGACTTGTTTTCAAGCGTCCCCACCGGTGGTGTTGGCACCGTGGTTGTCGCTCTTCAGGCTGCTGCTTCAAGGCCAGAAACTTTGCTTATCCCCCTTTTGCAAATTCAGCAACATTATTGTCTTATGAGGGAAGGCTGAGAGATCTTGGGGCTGTTTCCACAGGAAGTTCCACCTCAACATGAGGAAAAACCTTTTTACTGTAACGGTGGCAGAGCACTGGAGCAGGCTGCCCAGAGAGGTTGTGGAGTCTCCTTCTCCTTTCAAGACACATCTGGATGCATTCCTGCATGACCTGCCCTAGGTGCTCCTGCTTTGGCAAGGGGGTTATCCTCGATGATGCTCAGAGGTCCCTTCCAACCCCTATCATTCCATGATTCTATGCTGGGTTTGTTTTTTTTTTTCCTTGCAGGAGCAAGTGTTTTATTTATGATTTCCATACTAGATCTTTTTTTTTTCCTTGCAGGAGCAAGTGTTTTCTTTATGATTGCAAGCTAGCGTTTTTTTTTTTTTTTTTTCCTTGCAGGAACAAGTGTTTTATTACAAGTGAGGCACTGTCCCTTTAGAGCCAAAAGATTTTATCTGAGACAAAAGAATAAATTGGCATAATTATGAAATTTCACCAAAATGCTCCTGGCTTGGAAATGGGCTTTGTAATCTCAGCATAGCACTGGTTTATCTTCCTTTTACAACCATGGGCACCTCTGCTGTCTCCATCATCATTAAAGGGGGTTCAGGCTGAGGATCAATGGGTGCATGGTGGTGGGGCTTCCAGTGAAACCACTGAGGTACATAGGGTTTGGGACACAAATCTATTCAGGGGAACAATGAGTACTGATGGTGATAATAGGCTGCTGCTCTCCTCACCCAGGAGAGCTTCTATAGCTAGAACTAATTGGCTGTCCTTAAAGTGCAATTAGCAGGGATATTAATCTAGGCCTGACAGGTGTGAAAATGTGTTTCTTTGAGTCCCCTCAAAAGACACTCCGTCTGCTCAACCCTAGGAGGAGTCTGCAGCTATTCTGTCTGTAAACTTGGAAGGCTTTAGTTTGTTGGGGCTGAGCAGCCCACTTTTATTGATTGCATTTGAGTCAGATGACATTAAACCGACAGGAATGGGTGGGAGGGAGGTTCACTTAATACTAACATAATGCTTGATATCACTTCCATCATCAGGGGAGGAAATGCTTGCTGCTGCCTTCATCCGGGTATGGGATGAAAAGGGAAGACCTTAAAAAAAATTATTTATTTATTTTAAAAAGCTAAGTTTGAATTATTTTGCCTTAAGGATCATTCATGTGTCCTCTTGCCCATCCCAGTTCCCTTCTAGTGCAGTTAGATGATCTTAATTTCTAACATTTGCTGCTTTTCTCATGTAGTTGTTCTTTACCCCACTAGGCACAGCATATAGCATAGACTTTAAAAAGTGGTGCCACCAAGGGTGGCAATCTCCCTGGGCAATTAAATATTAATATCCCTGTTACAAGGATAGGTAGAGGGAGCTGGGTCCAGGGAGACCTAAGAGCAGCCTTCCAGTACATGAAGGGGGCCACACGAAGGCTGCAGAGGGATTTTTTGTAAGGGCTTGTGGTGGTAGGACAGGGGGCAGTGGTTTTAAAGTAGAGCAGATAGATTTAGATTAGACATTCATAAGAAGTTCTTTACAATGAGGGTGGTGAGACACTGGAATGGGTTGCCCAGAAAGATTGTGGATGCCTTGAACAAGTGTTTAAGACTGGGCTGGATGAGGCTTTGAGCAGCCTGGTCTAGTAGGAGGTGTCCTGCCCGTGGCAGAGGGGTTGGAAATGGATGACCTTTAAGGTCCTTTCCAACTGAAGCCACGCTATGATCATATACCAATCTGTGATAGAGTTTCAGGACTTGGTTAAGGAGCTCAGGCTGGATATGTCACACCAGCCTGGTGTAAATGGGCATGGCTCAGTGTCCCAAGATCCTTCACTGCAGTGACAGAAAAGCCCCTTTCAGACTAAACAACTTCTGGCCTGAACTTGCTCAGATCAATTTTGTTCTTCAGCTGAAAAAAGCTCAAGACATAGCTCCTTGCTGTTTACCACACGATGTATTTATGGAGCACAACCATATCCTTTCCCAACCTTGGCAAAGCCAGAAAGCAAGAAAAATCATGCTTGTGTTGCATAATGGAACAAGGTTCAGTGGCCTTCAAGAGTATGAGCAGTGACTGAGATAGCCTTAGAAACTGTAAGTATGTCCCAGGACTTACATTTGTTTGCCTTTTGAGCTGTAAAGCTCATTAGCTTAGCTGCTGATGTATCTGTGTCCCTCTCCTGATGCAGCAGTGCCCCTCATGACACTACACTCTCCTACAGTCAGCAGGCTTGCAGCTGGGTCTGTGGGCTTGGCAGCAAAGCATAGACATGGGGGGTTTCCTGAGAGAGACTCAGCATTTTCTACCCTATTGCCATCTAAATTGATCTTGATTCAACACAGATGACCAACATAGGAAGCGACACGCTCCTCCTGCAACAATCGCAAGGTTTGGCATTTCTCTGGAGCCCATTGCCCCCTCAGTTTTCCAGGTGATTTATAGGTTTAGTATCCAATTCTTGATTTAGGAGGGCAAGGCAGTCTCCCTGATTACCCTAGATAATGCAAAACATGCAAGAGGAAGGGGAGGTGTGGGTGGGGTGTCCTGCAATTGAGATGAAGAGCTGTGATTCAGGATGCGTGGGTTCAGCTCCTGTCCCTGCTGTCTGCTTTCCGTGAACCCTTGCGGGAGTCATTTGATCTTCCTCTTATGCAAAATCTCCAACTCCTTCATCTTTCCTATTGAATGGAGAGGTTCTTGTCACCAGCTGCACATTTGTGTGCATTCTCCACCACTGCTGCCCCCTGGACAAGCTGGACAGCCTGCCTTCTCACCTTTGGGGAGGAGGGTTCAGGTGTAAGAGTTTTGGAGTCTGCTCTTAGACTGGAGAAGGTGATCCCACACGCAGATCTGCTACCAGCACGCCTGTTTGCTTATCCCTTTCTCCCCCAGTTCTCTCCCTCCCAACGATTCCTTTTCTCCCCCATCCCTCCTGAAGCACCCAGAAATGGAGAGGAAGAGAAGGGCTAGCTTTCCCCCTCCCCTCTGTGAAGTCAAAACATATTATTGCAAGTCTCCTCTTAACCAGATGTGGGAACAAAATTACTCAAAGTGATGTCAGCTGAGTACAAGTGACACAGTTTTGCAAGTTGCTGACTAAAATGATTGGAATTACTCAGAGCTAAATGATTTGTTGTAGCTGGAAACTGGAGAGCCTCTGGTGTTTACAGCACTGATCATGGTGGGAGGGATAGGTTCTGCTGCTACACCTCTTCACCCCTTTTTGTAGACAAGAAGGGTGCACAGTGAAGCAAGTTCACACTTGCTTCACCTCAAATGGTTTGGACAATCAACTTTCTTCATAGCTCAGTTTATATTTTCATTCCTCTTCAGAGTTTTCATTAGCAAGTGAGTTTGTGGCGACCCAGTGATCACATTGAGATGTTTCTCTCTTAGAAATCTAAACTGCAGTCATGCCTTCAAACCTGCTTTTGCTTAAGAGATATCTGAAGAGAAAAACCACAAAATCATCAGTTAAAAGGATGGCTTTATAAGAACTGATGTGGTATTTATTGACAGAAAGCTGCAGCTCTTGGCTGTGAGGCTGGTAAGAAACAAGAGAATGAATAATAGCTACCAGTGTCCCGAGTCTGAAAAGTCAGAGGAAATGGCAGCAAGAAAAAGCAAATGAAGATGGATGAAACCCCAGGAGGGTGAAGGGAGACGTCCTCTATGCTGGCTGGGGCTGGGTGGCTGACTCCTGGGTCACTTCAGCTGTTGCTTTTCAGAGTGGTGTTTTGAAAGGACCCTGTTTGGGAGAAGTGCTTCCTGGCTGCCACCGCAGCGCACCACTCGCAGATGCTGCCTGTGGGTCAGTGTGAGGTCACCGCCAGTTAACTCAACACCTCCATCGAGGAGAAAGCTCCTGGGGATAAACTGCCCTACTATCACTGTCTAACCTGCTCCAAGAGAACTCACAGATGCTTAGCTTGCCCCTTTGCTTTGTCCCAAAGTACATTTCCTTGGCATCATGAGCGCTGCTCTCCCCTCTCTCATCAGGGCAGGCTCAGCATCCCTTTCTCCAGACTGGTGGTTGGGTTTGCTCCTGACAGGTCCCTCTGCTCATGCTGTGACCAGGGACTGTGCCTCACTGGTGTCTTTGTGAAGTTCACAGGGACCAAGTGAGGTCTGCCAGGGTCTGCAGAGGCAGCTACATACGGAGCACACATGGGTGTCCCCAGGGCTTGCTGTTTGTGGTAGGGCATGACTCCTCAAAAAAGGCCAGCTCCCCATTGCCATGGCACTCACCAAAGGGAGGAGGTTAGGGTTAAACCTCTGCCTGTGCTTGGAGCATTGTCAGTGGTGACCTCAAGAGGGGAGAGACTGAAGGTGAAGGTGGAAAGGTTTTCCTTATGGAATTTAAAGTTGGAGTCTGTTCAGCAAGCTGCATTAGTCCTGTGGCTGTCCAGAAGTGGAGCAGTTGCATTTATATCCTTGTGTTCTGGAAGATTTAAAGGTGCAAATAAATGGTATGAGCCAGGCAGGAGCCCTTTTCCTACCCAGAGGTACACAAGAAATGGGTGTACTTTGCATTGCTCAGAGAGTTTTGCTTCTGGCAGCAGACTCACAGGTCTGGGTGCAGGTGCTCCCTGGGTGTAGGAATTGCTGGGACTTTCTCCAGTATCCACACAGATTCTGGGCAAAAGTCTGGAAAAGTTAAAATGCTGAGGCAAGGAGATTGAATTCTGCCAAACCTCTGCAGGTTGCAGACTGCTCTGTTCTTGCCCATAAAGGAATTGAGTAGGAACATATTTCATGTGTGGGGATACATCAGTAGATGCATAAAAGTACACATGTCTGTTTCCAATAAAAGGATTTCATGATTTAAACATCTTAAATATCTTAGGCTTCACGTTTTCTTGAACAGGCTTGTTCAGGGAAACAAAAGAGGGTGCTTGACACGATTATGGTGTTGCTTCTATACATTTGCTTTATTCTTGTGGCTAAAAGGAAATTACAATGTGTTGTTAAGTCAAAAGTGTGGTCTGTGGAGCTGAACCAAAACTCCTTTAAATGGAATAAAATTCCCCTTCTGATAAAAGGGAAAACTACAGAGCAGAGAGACAGGATATCTTTAATTTAAGTAGTGGGGTTTAGGTATATTAATTTGAGTTCAAAGCATCTTTCAAAGGGTATGATGCCCACATTTTTAATTTTACCTAATACTGAGCATCTGGTGGGGACTGGTTTGTGGTACTGAGAGCAAAAGGAAATACATTACTCATAGATGAAAGGACTGAGGGGGAATCACTGTCCTGACTAAAAATAGCCTTTTTTCCACCAGTTAATATCAGCTGGAGGTTTGATTAAATAGTAATTGTCTAGAAAAAGACAATAATTGAGTGTGACTGTTTCCTTTCAGGGGCCAGGCCCAGGTGGTGAAAGTTAAGTATTGTCCTTCAGATAAGGTCCTGAAAGCAGTTTTCCTGGATGTCCACTGAACCCTTCTGCAAAACGTCCTTTCTGGGTGCTGAGCTGCAGACAGACAAAATCCAGGCCTTTTCTCAGGGCAGCAGCAGCTTTCAGGGATGCAGTGCTGGAGGATTTTATGGCTGCACTGCAGATACGAGCTGGCTCACCTCTTTGGCTGGAACTCTAACCCAGAGGCGCAGAGATCACAAGAGACAAATGTCTTGAATTAAGAAATGGGGTTGACATCTATAAAAGTCAGAGCACATCTAGTAGACAACATGTGTAATAAGACCATAACATTATATCTAATAGGGAGGTTGGGAAGCTGCCTCATCAAAAAAAGCAGCTTCCACTTGCATTGGTGCATTCAAAACCAAAATGCCTCCGATGAGTATTTTTGGGGTCTTTTCCTAGAAACCAGTCTGGGTTTTTTTCAGTACAAGGTTAGTGATGATGCTGTAACAACTTCTCCAGGCTTTACTGGAGTCTGCAGTGAAGAAAACTATTTTCCTGTGAGGTTAACAACATCTTCCACTAGATTTCTTTAAGGTTATTTTCTCTGAGTGCTTCTTTTTCTCTATGTAACATTAACACACATCACTTGTCTTGGACTTTGCATGTTATGAGTATCCAAGCACTATTTAATTAACCTTTGCAAGTGTCCAGCGAGCCAGACAGCCAAGAGGTAGTGCCAGGCAGGAAATGTTTTTTCTGCCCTGTGAGATTTTTCAAATTGCTACTTACTCTGAGCAGAAGGGAATCAACTGCAGGGAGTTTTCTGTAGAAGAAAAGTGGAGGAGGAGAGAGCATAAGAGACAAACTGAACCCAGCCAAAAGATACAGAGTGCTCCCTGGGGAGGGGAAAAGCTCTCATTTCAGCCCTTTTGTCCTGCTCAGTGAAGATTTGAGACTTTGAGCCTCCACATGCTGAATTAGGATCCTAATGGCTGTGCCAGAGACAGGCCAGCTCTGCTGGGTGGCTGGGACAGAAGCATTTAGAGAGGTGATCACCATAGCATGCTGAGAGCAGCTCCCAAAAGCTTTGCTGCCCATAGCTCAGATTCTGTTTCTCTTGCACTCCAGGCAAGCGATCTCACTGCAAGGTGAGGCTGAGCTCTCATCCAACCAGAAGCATGACTCACTTTGAAAAGCAGCACACATGTTATACTGGGAAGTGTGGGGTTTGCACATTTTCCAGGGGAAGCTGACCCCTTGGGTAGGTGAGAGGGAGCTGCTTTAAAGCCAGAGCAGACACCGATGCTGTGCTCAGTTTGACAATTCGGATGTCTCGATTCTGTGGTTTAAACCACTAGACCACATTCTTTCTGAAACAGGTAGGAATATTTGCATTTTTTATATCAGGAAACTGAGGGTGCAAGGCATGCCAGAAGTCACGTTAGAAGTGGCAGCTAAGAACAGAACCCAGGTTTCCTGATACCAGCACCTGTGATTCAGCTTCAGCACACGGCAAGGGCAGGACAGAAAAGGAGCAAAGAGATAAAAACTGAGTTTCTTCTGAACGTGAAGATTCTTTTTGCTTCAGTTAGTGTTTGCCATTATATCCAAAGCAACGAAAAGCTCAGCTGCATTGTTGCATCCCTATAATCTAATTTTCCTTCTCTGTAACAGTTGGGTTTGCATGATGAATGTCATGTTGGCACCTACCTCGGGAAGCTGCTGGCCTTCTGCTAACCACAGATTGGTAGACTAAGGCCCATGGAGGACATAATCCTGGTCTGCATGGGGGCATAGAGATTTCTTCACCTCTGGGAAGCAGCCTGTAGCTCAAAGTAACTAGAGCCTGAAACTCCTCCTGTAGGTACAGCCCAGTGTGCCGAAAATTATCTTGAACTTTAAAGGGGGAGCATGACCTTTAGCTGAGGAGAAGGGTGATGAGTTTGCTTCTGACAGCTCTAAATACGTAGGAAATATGCACAAAATTTTAAAGGGCATGGTAACTGGGAGTTCAGGAAAGTAGATATTTCCCTGTCCTCCTCCATGGCAAATATAATGGAAAGCCAACATCATTCATCTGTATTTATCAATGTGTTTTAATAGAGAGGGAAAAAAATGGGGTCAGGAAGGCCTCTGAAAAGAGGCTAAAAGGAATGAAGATTGAGAGTTCATCGTTTCCATATTTTGAGCCTGGGACTTCCAAAATCAAAGGCCTAGTAATCCTAATGGATTGACTTCCAAAATTCCTTGGATTTGTATTGCTGGACTTGTCTCTCTCCAGGGCTTAGCTGGATCCCTGCAGATAGATTTTCAGGTTTATATGCTGTAATTCCACTTAGTCCAGCTGTAAACTTGTGGTGGCTGAATTAATACGTTATAAGGGGGAAAAAAAGAAAGCAAGCAAGCAAAAAAAAAAAAAAAAAGAAAAAAAAAGAGTATACCTACAAAACTCCTAGCTTCTATATCAAATCCTGAGGGGGAAAAGTAGGCATTTCAATTAGTTGGTTGTGTGGCCTGATTGAAGAACAGCCCCTTGGCTAACAAAGCTTTGTCTGTAGTATCAGCTTGCTCCTCATCCACCAGGACAAATAGAGTGGTTGGTCATTAACGGGCTAGCCATCGGGTAGGGGTTTTGTTCTTAAATGGGGGCTTTGTCTTATCCCTGCTGTTTAAGCCCTCTCCAAGCACTCCTCACCTGTCATATCTGTCATACATTTAATTCATCACGCTCTCTGGTCAAAAGCTACACTGATAGTATCAAGAGAAGAGGAGGGGGCTTCTTATAACTTTAGCGATCAAAGGAGATTACCAAGCAAATAAGATTTTAATGAAGACGGCAGGTTTGGAGAGGAGAATTTACTGCCTTGCAAATCACTACCACAGAAAGGTTTGTTTGCTCTGTGTAATATTTGAGAGAGGAATCCCAAACTCCTGCAGAAGGCAGGAGGGATACGTGCCTTGGTTCGTGGTTTTAATTAAAGACACGGAGGGAGGAGATGCAGGGGGGGGGGGGGGAAGGGTTCTTTTATTTCACTTGTAAAGGTCACATTTTTAATCTGTAAATATGATAAGCTTGGCAGACTGTGTTTAAACACAGGGTTTGTTGTGGTGATGACAAATCCATCAAGCACTTTGCCACTGAAATGGTATTGTCAGGCCAGTGCTCTGTGTTATTTGACTCAGGTTTCAAAATATCAATCACAAAGCTGAGATGGGCTTGGCCTTGCTGTAACCACTCCAGAGGCTAAGCAGGCAGGCAGTTCCCAGGCAGTGCCAGGCAGTTCCCAGTCCCTGGCACAGAAAATCCCATATTCCTGTGACTGCTCGTAGCAGAGGCTGGAGGTGGCAGAAGGCACTTTTTGTGCTGGTGGGTGATTTCCAGGAGGGCAGTCCTGTGCTGGGGGAGCAGGGAGCACTGAAAGTCTTCTCTTTGTCATGGAATGTCACAGCCTGCAGCATCCACAACTTAATTCACAATTATTTTCTATTTGATCTGCAGTCTTTCCACAGAAGAATTCTCCCCCTTGGCACTCTTAGTCCAGGACACTTAACTGTCTTTTCTGGCAAAGTGGAAACAACCAGTGGAGAATTTTCTCTTGCAGTTCTACTGCTGCTGGCTTGCAGCAGTCAGGTGCTGCATCTGAAGACTGAATCAGCAGCAAAGATGCTCTGCTGGGAACATAAAGCAGTGCTTCAGCCACTGACTGGCATCTCTGCAGTGTATTAAGCCAAACCTGCCCTGTCAGCAGCAGAACCAGGCAGCTTTACTTCTGCGTTTTTCCCTTGTGATGAACAGAAAGCCTCTGCTATTGCTGCCTTCAATAAGAGAAGGAGTTGTATGAATAAGTAGCATGGATGTTAACAGCTTACAAAACAGGGGCAAGGTGCTGCCTAAATTTCTTAAACTGAACTAAAAATGTGGGGTCCAGGAAGGAGATCATAAAAACATGTCTGAGCTTGTCAGCCTTTACAGGTTTGGGTGGAAAACTCCAGTTCTCACTTTCCACTGAGTAATACTGAGAGCTTATTATGTGTGTGGTTTTCAACCTGGCTGTGAAGTACGAATGATTTATTTAAGACGTGATAAACTATGGGCCTGCCCTTCAGCCCTGAGGAGGTCCTACAGCTGGGCTGCTTTACACTCAGGGAGGAGGTGGGCTTCAGCATCCTTCTGACACTGGAGCTAATGTCTTGTATTTTCAGTTGTGCTCCAGCCGCTGTCCATCCTTTTAGTCACTCTGCTGTAGCCTCCAGGACCTTTTCCTAGGCCAAGCACAATGAACTAGTTCACTGAAAGAGAGATGAAGGATCACATGCTGGCATCTGGTGACACGAATTTAGCTGAACCAGCAACAGACCCAGATATATTTGCAAGGGAAGATGGGGTAAAGATACAGCCAACACCAGTCCAGAAACTCTGCTGGAACCTTGCTTTGAATAAGGGTGTCAACAAAGATTTTCTAACCTGATTTGCTTGAATCAATAAAGATAAAAACCCTGTGTGAACAGGGTCTGTGTCTGCCTGATGCTGTGGCAGGACACTATGACAGAGGCAGCTGCAGCAGGGCTCTCCTGGTGCTCACACCAGCTCAGTGGATGGGTGTGAGCGGCACTGGGAGTTGTTCTGCAAAACTCTGCCCTGTAAATAGGTTTGGCATGTGTGCTAGACACAAACATTTGCTTTCACTGTTGGTTCAAGGGCCTCTGTGCTTTTAATCAGCTAGAAACTCTTCTGGGTTTTGTTGTTGTTGTTGTTGTTTTCCCCTTTCTGTAAATTAAGGGCAGCAGAGGCTAACTTACAATATTGTCTCCCTCTTCACACCTTGGAAACTCTGAGAGGCTGCATGAGGCATGGCCCAACCATCTCAACTAATGTGCTCTGGTTATAGATCTTCAGAGGTATTTTCAGGACCAAAGTACTTATGTAAAGAAGTGTTTGGTAAAATAACGTAAGTCCCCATGACAGCATATAAAAGTCAAATGACAGAGCAATTCGTGGGTTACTGTTACAAATCCAACCTTTCAAATGAGCTCCCAAAATACTTTGTGGTTGGAGTTTCACTTGAGGAATTGAACTTTTCAGCCACTTTCTCCTAAGTTTCAATCTGCCTACAGAAAACTTCAAATACTCCTTTTTTTTTTTTTTTTGCTTTTATGGAAAAGAAAGAAAGAAACACAGCATGGAGGGGGAGGTTTTCTGCGTTCAAGTGAATGCTTTTGCAACATCTCACCTCATACCCGACTGGAATATAAAACAAAACAAAAAGAAAAGCAAATTACCTTCAGAAACTGGACATCAGTTTTCAGTGACAGAACAAAAGCCACTGTGCCAGCACTTGGAAAGGCAACACATCAGCTGCTCTTATAGCTCATGCTTTATTCTCTGCATCAAAGCTCTGGCTGGGGAGGGGAGGGGGGAGAGAAAAAACAGAGAGTGAGAGAGCGAAAGAGTCAAGTCAAGCTCTTGAGAGCCTCTAATGACGCGTGCCAAACACGTGGAAGGTAAATCCCCTAATTCAGTCTATTCTTTCAGCATTCCCTGGCGGGCAGCCAAGCTAAATATTTCTGTCGGATAAAAAATGCACCCTCGTATGCAGCACTTTCCTAACAGGATGGCTCTCCGGCTTTAGCGGAGGGGGCTGCTCTGGGGGAAAGCCAACATGTGTGTTCTCTTATCTATTTATTTATTTTATTAAAAAGGGGCTTTATGGGCTGTGATTGGATTAACTTAGTGAACCCTGGAGGAAGAGCAAAAACAAACTGGGAAGCTGGTTTAGCACCCCCACCTTTTTGTCATCTTCTTTTGGGATTTCCTGGCTGGCTGCCACCTTGAGCCTGTTGAGTGTTCTTTAGATCAATCAATTAAAAAGGCTTTAATATTTGGGTGATTGGAACGCAACATATGGGCTGCCGGTGCGGATGTCATGTGGTGCGTGGAGTTAATTGAAATGATTAATAGAGGTGTTAGTTTCTTCGAGACTAATTGAAGAAAGAATATAATTGGAAGCATGGGCTGACCACTACTGTTGATTTTTAAAAACATATTGTGACCTTCAAACACTTTTCTATGCTTAGAAATGCACACAAGGCTTTTGTTTAGTTTTCTTCGATGTGGTGATTTGCAAAACCATGTTTGCTGTACATCCAAAAGGCAAATCTCTTTTTAACCTAAATTAACCTGAAAAAAAAAAAAACTCCTGTGTGTCTTGTCTGTTCCAGTAACAAATACACACTGAACTTCTGCTACCTGTTTCTCTTTAGATCCTCACTAGACTTAAACCAATTTCCCCAGTCTCATTGCTATCTGTGGGGTTATATCATCCATCCTCACAAACTGATCTCTGAAGGTTTGTTAGGACACTCTTTTCTCTGCACAGTGAGTTGTGGTAGTGTACACTCTCCTGCTATCCTGGCACACTGCAGACATGCCAAGTATTCAAGGAAACAGCATCTTAGTCATGCTGCCCCACACCTTGTCAGCTTGACCATATTTCAGAGAGATCCAGTTATCTAAGCATGGGACTGGCAAAGGATTGGCTTTGACAGTCTACAGGAAACATGAAATGAGAGAAATTTGCAGGATTTAACTGAGGTCAAATCTTTTGGCCTTTCCACCTTCTTTAAGGATGCACACTCCTTTCGGTAACAGTAATACTCTGTGAATATATAGCAAAATTGTTGAGCTGTTGTGAAATACAAAATGAAGGCCATGAACTGGCTGCAGTGGACATCTGGCAGCAAGGAGTAGGTACAAAGGATGTGTCTCTGAAAGCTGTCCTGCTGCACAGAGTAGCTCTCAGGTTAGAAATGGGGAAACAGAGAACATGACAACCTCTGGTCTGTAGTCAGCAAGACAGGCTGGCTGCCCGAGTGTTGCGTCCTGCTCACCGCTGGGCTGTGGTTACGAGTGCCGTAGCAAACTTTCAGCTGGGGATTTCTTAAGGCTGAGTATCATGGCTTAAATAACTTGTGAGTCTGCTGGAGGACAAGCATTGCCCTTTGGGAGAAGGAAATCTGACAAGGAGGTAACGGAGTGTTGATCCATAAGGTAAGTCCGTTTGGATCTAGGACAGGTGAGCCACGTTGGGAAGCACAGTGCTTTCACACCAGCATTCTTTATGCCTGCTTTTGGCAGTAGAGGAAAAGCTAATGCATAATTTTAGTGTTCTGGAAGAGACCTGTCTTTCTGGAAAGGGTATGTAAATTTTTCTCTCCTCTTTTCCTTGCTTCTGTATTTGTACATCTTTTTCAGTAGTCAGAATGTTTATTCTGTAGCCCAGAATAAACCGAATGGAGAAGCGATAAGTTTAGAAGGTGTTTGTTGTTGGCTGAGAAGAAAAGAGTACAGGATGGTTTTAATATTTGAGAGTCTTCCCACACACAGATTTCCAGTGATGCTTTGAAGGCAAACTGTGTGTCTGCAAAGACTTTGAGCCTCCCCGGAAGATGTGGCCTGTCTTGTGTACAGATCTGAGCGAAGCGTTTGTAGAAAGGAAGTGGCTGTCCTGTACTGGGGGCTGAGAGGAAGGGAAGGCATCAGGGCTGTGATCGCAAGCTTCCCTCACTCCCTGCTGCCTGATTTGTGTGTGCATGTAGTCCTAACAGTTTTAGATGATGAGGGGTATGGCAGGACAGACTGGTGCAAATTAGTATCCCAAATATATTTAAAAAAATATTGTTTGTTAATGAGATAAGTCACTCCAGGTTCTGGTTTTATTACAGCAAAGGACTGCAGTTAGTCACTTGTCCATTGTTTGGTCTTCATAGTGATGAAAAATAGCAGCAGCAGGATTTTTGTTGTCTCCATTGCCCTTTAGGATTTGGTATGTGAAAAGGAGCATTTATGTGAACTGGTTGGAACAGGAGCATCCTCTCTGGCTTTATGCTGTGTAAGTGATACAGCTCTGCTGTATTGGCCTGGGCCACTGAAAGGCCAAGGAAGCAGGGTTCAAATCTCTGCTTGTGCTTTGCATGTAATATGTGGGTTTTGGCAACATTCTTCCTCTCATACAATAACATCCCTGTAACATTAATCTCAGGAAAATAATCTCTGGTATAAGCAGGACTGGTAGCATCACCTCTTGCTAAAACAAATCACTTGCATGTGGAGGTCCCACTTTCAGGTGCTCAGAAATCTACCACATTCTCACTTGTTTCTTACACTTCACTTTCCTCAGGCACCATTTCCCCCCCAAACCCAGTCTGTGATTTCCAAGAACTTGGCTATGTCAAACATTGTGTTGGGAACATTTAAAAGTGTGATACCTTTGATTTTGAAAAGTAATCTCCAGCTTCTATTTTTTGGAGCAGGAGTTCGAATGAGAGGTTCAGTGGCTGAGAGAAGGACAGCATATGTGGCAGGGAAGGGTGATGGTCATTGATTGAATACCATCCCTCTGCCAGGAGCACTTCCCAGATTCCCTGGATCTACACAGGTGCTTCACTTATGTTGTGTGCCTTGGCAGAGCAAGGACAGGACACTCCATCCCTGACTCCCATGCCCAGGAGAATTACTTTTGAGCTAGAAGTCAACATAGACAACTGGCAGAGCAACACCTCAGGAACTGTGGGAGGGCATCACAGCTGGCTTCAGTCAGTGAATGCTGTGGGTCTAGGACTGAGACCAGAAGAACCTGTGTTCAGTGCATGCTTACTACAAACCATCCTGAGGCCAGAGAGGAGCCGTTTTTTAAAAGCTTGTGGACAAGAGCTGAACCTGGAGGGGATTATGAAGGAGGAGAGACTGCCTGGAGATCAGCAGAGTCAAAGAGGAGGAAAACTGAGAGTAAGGTTGGTACAAGAGCAAGAGATTTCTCTTTATGGGTTATGGTAGAGGAAGAGGAGCAAGCTCAGTGTTAAAAGCAGGTGGGATGTAAGCCAGCTCTCACCCAAAAGCTGCCTGACTGCATTAGCATGGTGCTAAGCCCAAGCTAATATATCCGGCTTCTCAACAGGGCTTAATAGCTCGGGCTCAGTGCCACACTAACACAGTCACAGGACTTCCAGTTGGCTTGACACCATGTCTGCTCTACATGGGAACTCAGCTCACCACTGCAGGCCTGCAGAGGAGCACCAGGAGATGCCTGGAGATTTGACTGCACCACGCTGCTGCTCAGGCCATGGAGTCCTGGCCTGCTAGACAGCAGGAAGGGGCATTGGGGATGGAGTGTGGGCCACGTTTGCTTAGGTAGGAGAGAAAAGAAGTGCAGTGCAGTCCCCAGGAGGGACTGAAACTGGATTGATGAGAAGACTTGGCACACAGACGTAGGTGTGGGAGGGGAAAATGGGAGTGACTGGAAAGGGAAACTACATAAGGGGTTAGCAGGAACAAAGTGAGGACGTGCCAGGCAAGGAAACCGATCAGAAGTGTTGGAGATGAATTCTGGAAGATGGGATGGGACAGAAAGAGAGGAGACAAGGACCAAACTCCACATCAAACCTGGCATGAAACCGGGATGCCTGAAAGCAGTCATTCCTCTGCTTCCAGCACATCACCTGGGGAAGGCCACCAGCAGAAGCATCCTGTCCCTTCCAATGCTTGTGCTGACCTTGCCCAAAACAACTGTGTGGTTGCTGTGAGGCAGGTCTGCTCGCTTCCCTGTAGAGGTCTGTCTGTGGTAGCTCAGAATACCCCAGCTCTGGTGATGATCCATGTGGGCATCAGTGTGGTGCCAGGTCATGGGATCTCTGCTTTTTCTATTTGCAGCTTCAAAAATCAGCACAAAAACTGTTGAAGAACTTTGCTAAATTTGCCGACTCATGTTCTCCAGAGTCCAGGTTGTTTGCCTAACCCCAATTTGATCCTCACACATTACGATAGTGTCTTTAATTACTCATTTAATTACTGGGGTTTTTTTGACTGGTTACTTGCTTCATTCAGGTATCAGACAAGCTTGCTAGGGGAGATAAACTGGAGTGGTGTAATGAAATGTTATCTCGGAGACACCTCTTCTCTCCATCTCATTTGTAGCAGTGTAAGGAAGTAAAATGGCTGTGGCAGGAAGAAGTGTTGAGCTTCTCAGGGCAGATGAGCTGTGCTCTGAGGAGCCAGGTACTCTTTCTGCTTGTGATTCTGATCAAGATTCATTCCAGTTCACCTCAGCAAAGCCTTTTGCAGTGGGCCATTCATTTTGGCATCTTCCTGGCTGCCTGGTGGGAAGCCCTGCAAAATACAGAGCCATCACAGATGCCAGGAAGAGGAATGCTTAGAATGTAGATGGTCCATGAGCCGTGCCAAGGGCATCAGCTGCTGTGTATCCCAAAATTAGTGAATGTGTTTGATGTTGTTGTTGTTGTGCCTCCACACTGCCCCTGCAGAGCGAGACCAGCAATGATACCTTCATCAGCATATGGGAGAGGCATTGTGAATATCAGATTAGTCATGATTTGATATTTGTGAGGCACTCGAGTGCTCCTGTTGTGAAGAGCAAAGCGGAAAAACATGAGACAAAAGGAGTTTTGGCTTCCAGTTGAAGAGTGCATGGTGAAAATAAGGTGTTGGGCCTTTCCAGGAGATAGAGAAAAAAATCTGGGAAAAAAGACTTTTTTAGTGAGCACTCATCTTTCTAAACACTGATATGGGAAGAGATTTGATGGAAAACAAAATAAATAAGACGGTGCATCGTATACAGGGCACACAGCACTGAGTTTCTGTATGCAATCCTACGCCTGGTTGCTCCTACCATTGAAGGAGTCCTGATTTTGCACCAGGATTGTCTCCTTTTGTTGTGATTTTGCACCAGGATTGTCTCCTTTTGTTGTGATTTAGCACCAGCAGCATCTCCATTTATTTTGCACCAGTGTTGTCTCCTTCTGTTGTAGTTTTGCACCAGAATCACCTTGTTGTTGTAATTTTGCAGCAGAACGGTCTCCTTTTACTGTAATTTTGCAGTGGTTGTCTGGCTACAAAGTGCAGCTTTTCATGTAAGGCCACTTTCTTGCAAATCTGTTGGTTTGCTGTAGGTTTTCACAGAACTTTTGACTCAGCTTCAGGGAAGGAGGAATGAAGAAGCAGAAGAGTGAAGTTCTGGAAGCTGAAACCCTTCTTTCCCTGTGTTTGAGCAATCTGCGCTCTTATGAAACCTCCTGAAATCTCATTTGCTGATGTCTTTCTGACCCCCAAAATTATTCTTGTGCAAATGTTGACACCCAGCAGAGATGAAATCATTGACTTAGGAAAACATACCCAGCTTGTCAGAAACTGCAGGATTCCAACAATGCACTTGCAACACCAGCTTTTCTTTTTTTTCCTTCCTTTCTCTCTCTCTTTTTTTAAATGGTTTGTGGCTAATTGGCAGATGGTGTTGTGAATCAGGTTGTACAGAATGGTTTTTCAGTTCATAGGAACCCAAGTCCATGTCACATACCAAACCCTCTGTGTGTGTGTGCCTCTATTTTTTTACTTCTGCTCATGAATTTTCTGTGTGCTGATGATCCTGATATATTTACTAATTTTCTGTTGACAGTTTAATGACACTGCCAGAACAAGATATGTTTTCCAAGTGAATTCAAGCTATGTGTAAATTTCCAGAGTGTATTGGACTCCTTGAAAGGAAAAGACATCAAAGTGTCCCCACTGACCACCTGAAATCATTTAGTCCTCAATCACTGTGGTTGGGGTTGGTTTGGTTGGTTGTTGGTGGTGGTGTGGGGTTTTTTTTAATAATTCTAGCACTAAATTTCTTTGCTTGGATTGCTGAAGGAAAGCGATCTGGAAGTGGATGGAGAAACCATCAGAAAAACAGTAGAGGCTTTGGTCACCTGTATCATGGCATTAAACACCAGGCAGGGCCAAAGGAACAGTTGCAATCCATTTATCTGTGGATGCCTGTAAGCCAGAAGCATCATTTAAACTTGATTTTTAGATTCACAGAGTCATTCCGAACAGAAAAATCTGGAGTTTGCCATCCATAAGAGGAGGGAACTGCCCTCTCTTAGCAAAAAATTAGTCTTTGTTGGTCCAAAAGTGACAATTTTGAGTCCTGCTCTTCAGAGGTGAGTTTTGGGGGTTGTGTTTTCAATCCAAGGCATGGTTGAGTACCCATTATCCCCACGCTAAAAGCAGTAAAAATCGGTGCGAAATGGCTCTTGTGCAATCTTGTAATTTACCTTTATTTTAAACTGGCTTACACATCTTAATACATTATGACAATCAGAGTTATCAGGCCACCAGGCGGAGAGGAGTTTGTTTTGTTAATTGCTCTTGTTAAGCCTAATTACAGAACGGGGTGGAGTGGATGCGAGGGGAGGGAGGAATCTGCTAGCAAGAGGAAACTCTAAAACCCTCGGAGCGGGTGGCAGGCAGTGCGTGTCGGGGAGCTGGAGCGCGGGTGTGGTGTGCGTGTCGGGGGGTGCGTGTCGAGTGTGCGAGCATGCGTGAGTGTGCACGAGTGTGAGAGTGAGTGGCAGACCTTCCATATGGACTAACATCCTGACATGCTGGAGGTGGGGAACCTGTGCTGTGTGGACAAATGAAGGTACAGCTGAACAAAGAACACTGCTGTGTTCTGCTTTATGAATTAACTCCTTTTTTTTTTTTTTAGTTTTTTTCCTTTTTCTTTATTTTTCTTTTTTCCTTCTTTTTCTTTTATCTTTTTTCCCTTATTTTTCTTTTATTCTTTTTTCTTTTTTTCCCCTTCTTTTTCGTTTCTTCCCCCCTTCTTTTTCTTTTCTTTTCCCTTATTTTTATTTTCTTTTTTCTTATTTTTTTTTTTTTTTTTTGCGGGGGGAGCGGAGGAGGAATGGTGCAAATTGCTGTTAATTTTTGAAGTTTGATGGCAGATGGTTAGAATGGTTTGCTGATGTGACGTGTGCTACTCTGATATTATGGGTTGCCAGCACAAGGTGTGTGTTACGTAGCTGTGGGTCGGTATCCAAACTCCCTTTGAACCGCTTTCCTTCTTCCTGGTGATTGCAGCAGAGATGTGCTGCCCACAAACTGTGTTATTTGTTCGGACTTCCCAGCAGAAGGCACACATCCAGAGAGCCCTTCTGCCCGGCATTAGTCCAGTTTGTTTGTGTGCCCCACATTATGCTGCTGTCGTCTTACTGTGCCTGACTGACCTGCATTGTCAGCCCCCTCTGTTGCATCGGGAGCCTCCGGGACAGAAGTTTCTGATAAGGCAGTTTTGAGCAAGCCAGACGCAAAGCAGAAAATGATTATATAACAAATCTGTGCTCTTCTCTGGGGTATGTTACCTGACTTGTTTGCTGCCGAGGTGGTTTTATTGTTTTGGTTACTGAGTGGAGGGAGGAGACTAAAACAGCAGAGGAGTCACGCTTTTGTTTTGCTTAATTACAATGTACGCTTTTAATAAAACCTTTTAGTGCCGTGAATTAAATGGCATTGCAATCTTGCTCAGGAAGAAAAATGCTACTGCTGTTGGAGCTGACAGCTGAGTGGTGAGATGGCCAGCGTGGCTCTGAGGCTCAGAAGCCTTTTCTTGCTGGCTGGAGATACTGCTGGGTAAATGTGTTTACTTTTGCCGTAGTATTTATACTAGTTAATGTGTCGCACTAGATAAATCTACTTCCTGAGTCCATCTTTCAGCTTGCTCTCTTCCCTCCCAGTTGACAAATGGTTTGAGTTTGACACCGTTTTATCAGTTGAGCCCCTGCTGGGTGCTGCATGCCTGCTTGTTTCTGCTTTATCGTGAAAAGTGAATTATCTGCAATATTTTGTTACCGTCTCACTAGCTTTCCTATATGGACTGATGTAGATTTCAGCCAGGGGAAGCTGTTTTCTTTCTCTGCAAAGCCCTGTCGTTGCTCTCCAGGAAAACAAAAGATCCCAGAGCTTTCTGCACCGCAATCTGCTGCTGTCCCACTTTCAAGGAGGTGTTTTGTTTGTTGCTGCAGCTTCCCATCTTAAAATGATAAATTGAGCGGACGTGTGCTCTGTCCTAAACCTCTGTCTCCAGGGCTTTCTGTGCTCACTTAGGATAAAATACATGATTTTGTGGTAGGCTCTGCTGTGATTTAAACTTGTTTTAAAGATTACAAAGCAAAAGGGAAAGCATCAACATCTTCAGCAGCGGTGGTTTGATGAGGAATAGCTGTCAGGAGAAGAACTCTACTGGCTTACCTCCAGTGGGTTGCAAATGCATTAGGGATTCATTAATATTAATAGTAGAATAGACACTTCCTGCATTCGTTTTGACATCTTCCACAGTCTCTTTCTTTTCCTTTCTTTTTTTCCTTTTTTTTTTTTTTAAGAGCAACTTGAAGTGCAGTTTTAACACTTATTCAAGTTAATACAAGGTTGATAAGGTAAAGTTAAACAGAAGGAGACCCCTGAGTGTGTGGGGTCGGTCTCGAGGAGTCCTGGAATTTGGTGCTGTGCTTTATAGAAAGATTGCCGTAAACTCATGAGTGAGGCTCTCAGGGCAGTTTGCAAAACAAGTACTCTAGGTGCAATTGTAACCAGAAGAAGATGCTGTCAGAAGAAAATGTTCTGTGTAAGTGATGGGAAAGACTATCATAATGGCATGTAAGGGTTAATAACTGTGTAAATTTCTGAGGTGTACACAGTAGAAGCTTGTTCACATACTCAGGAATGGAAAAAAAAAATCTGAACCATTCTTTAGTCCCCAAATGTTTTGTGATGTGGGCTGAACAGTGCAGTTTGAAAAATAAATAGGTCCAAGGCAATTTTTACTTGTTTTCCATCTTATAAGTGATGTACACTTTCATGCTTCTGCTCTGTCACCAGCAGATTTGCAAGCTTACTTTAAAAAGAAAAAAAAAATATAAAGGACCCTACCAGATATCTTTGAGACATAAAATAAACCCAAGAACACTGTCAGGACCAGGAGGGAACACGATCATTTTTCAGTGTCCTGCACAGCACATCACAGTTTCACCCACTGAGCCCTTTAACTAGGAGAACTCATGGTAGTAAAGGGAGGCAGGGGCATGCTTGTTGAAGAACACACAGCTAAGGGTCCCAGTCTGTGAAATGGTAAAGGAAAAAAAAAAAGATAAGCCCCCAGAGAGCACCTAGTGTGGCACAACCAAGCAACGCAGCAGCTACAAGTGCACACAAGTTTGGCAGCTCTTACTGATAGGGCAATTTGAATTGTCAGTGTGCGTCTGCTCTACTTGTTGAGCCTAATGAAAAGTACAGTTTAATCACTGGTGTGCCAAATTGACCATGATTAGCTGTTATTGCAGATTAGTGCATTGTCTGGGGCTCCAGAATTATTGATCCGGGTGCTGTGCTCTGGTGTTTTCTGTGCCCTCTATCATAACCTCTTCTTAATGCTTAGGGGAGGGAAGCAGGAAAGGAGAGTAGGAGGGAAGAAGTCCAGATGGGAAGAAAACAGGTCCTGAAAAGACCACATAGGAACTAGGTCAGGTACTCTGAAGATTAAAGAAGCATGCTTCATCCCTGGACGCAGGAGGCAGGGACAAGTAGCATACAATTATGAGGAATTAGAACGGCAACAAGTAGTGCAGATTTATCAGCTTTAATTGTCTATTGTCAGGACAGAGCCCTTCTTGTAGATCAGGCACTGCCAATGCTTT
Source organism: Indicator indicator (assembly GCF_027791375.1). Taxonomy (NCBI): domain Eukaryota; kingdom Metazoa; phylum Chordata; class Aves; order Piciformes; family Indicatoridae; genus Indicator; species Indicator indicator. The sequence continues at coordinate 11,569,660 of NC_072036.1, read as the reverse complement.
AATACCTCTAATGGACTCTCTATTGTGGGATTATCTCTCCTAAGGACAATGTCTTTCTTAAAACTAGTTGTTTTGGGAGAGGGAGGGAAAGAAAAGAAGGAAAGGGGGGGAAAAAGTAGCTGCAGCCCTCCTCCTTTTTTTTTTTATTTTTTTTTCCCTCTCTTTCTCTGGTTTGTCACATTCTGCAGGAAGTAGCTGAGAGCCCAGTGTTGCTCTTCTGTCAGCAGCACTATTCCTTCAGGGGAACTGATAGATACCTATTGAACATTAACCCCCTTTGCTCCACCTTCCCCAACGAGCTCCTCCAGAAACAATAGCTGGTTGATAAAGAGCAGATAAGCAAGGACACCCGGCTTAGGAATCTCTCTGCTATCTTTATTTTAAAAGCTTTCCCGGGTTTTGCAAAGTAAACATTACAACGTTTAAAGAAGGATAAGGTGTCAACTATTTAATGAGAAGTTGTGTTTAATAGCAGAGGAATTCTTCCCTCCCCCAGCCAACACACAGGTATGAAAAGACTGTTATTTCACCACCCTGGGGTAGGAAAGGTGGGGAAATGACAACTGTACTCTCAGAAGCTGAAAAAGTGGTCCTTCAGCCCGCCCTGCCAGATTCCCCAGGGAGCTCTACCAGTCACTGTTGGGAATCCTTTGCTCCTAGATGCACAGCAGTGGCGTTGCTCGATCTGTGATAATCTGTGGGTAAATATTTTCATTTCCAGCCAATGGGCTTTGTCATGGTGTGGAGCTGTTGTTTCTGTTAATCTCTTTTGAAACGCGCTCCCTGGCCAGCTCTTTGTCTGAGAAAAGCGGTGTGGTTCCACCCAGGGATCTCACCCTCCTTCTGCTGTCTTTGTCAGCTCCACGAGGTTGGGCAGCCTGGAGAGTATCCGATATGAAACTTGAGTTGTGCCGGAACAGAGCCTGAAGTTTTACCGTGGCTCATACCATGGCAATTTACCAGGCATGTTGAGGAGAGGATACCCCAAAAAGTGTTACTACTACTCAGTTGATAAGAGGCATGAAAGTTGAATTAATGCAGTTAATTCCGAGGTGGCTTCATTGTTTCAGATCATTGTCAGTTTGTTCTGGAGCTTTAAAATATTCAGAGGAGTGAGCCTTCCAGTACATGTGTACCATCCCATCTCTCCTCCATAAAAATCTGGAAGTCAGTCTGTTTTAAAGGGAAATTTCCCAAAACAAACCTTTTTGTTTGTTTTGTTTTTCAGTCCTCTGCCACCAGTAAGATGGGAATGGGTTGACCTGTTTTCATTCTTTTTCCCTCTGACTCAGTTGCTGTGGACAGGACGTTCAAAATTCCATGTTTGGGATGCAGAAGGTTTGATATTCATGCTCAGGTTTTCTTGTCCAGTGTAAACTTGGGCTAGTAGAAACATGCAAAGACAACAGAAGCATTATTGTATAGGCTTCTGGCTATCATCCCAACCTTGCCCAAGATCAGTGTTTCTCAGAAGCGGGATGAGAAGCCTCATGGTAGCCAAGAGAGGAACTTGTGCGATCTTTGCGGAGTGGCATTTCCCCTCTTGTAAGAGACATGGCTCCTTGCATTTAGGCCAGACCCTGAAGTCTTTTGCTTTTTCCCCACAATGAAAAGAAGTCCAATGACAAAGCCTCTGTTGACACTGCTCTCTCAGTACCTTCAGCCCAGCTTCCTGGGAAATGAGTGAGTGGCTTCAGACTAGTTTGTCTTTCTCAGCTGCATTTGCAGTGAAGAGAAGCCAAACTTCTCACAGTGACTTCTTGCCCTCCTAACAGCAGACCCAGACAGCTTCATCTTCTCAGACTCGAGCCTCAACAAGAGGAAATGGATGAAGTTTAGTTCTTGCTTCTGTGTGTTGCAAGAATGGCTTTTTTTTTTTTTCCCTTTGGATGAGGCTTGGTTTTGCTTATTCATAAGCCATCAGAGCAGTATTTTAAGAAGGCCTAGCTGGAAATGAAACGGGCTATGGTATTTTAGTTTGTCTCTTCTTTTCTCTTTTTAAGGAAAAAAATTTGAGAGGATAAAACAACAGAAATCAAAAGAGTTGTTGAGGCTTGCACTAGGCAGTAGCTGAGAGTGCAGCCAGAAGATCTGCTCTTGGTATTACGGAGCTGAGACGAAAATAAACGTAAAGGCATTTCGAAGTGCTAGGAGGCAATGACCAGGGTGCTCTGTAATTAAAGGCAGTCCCTGAAAGCTGCATGTGCTAATTCAAAAGCCTCCTGGCTACAACATACACCACCCCAAATGCCCTTGCAAAAACCTTCATGTAGATTCAAGTGCAATTTTAATTTCACTCTTTATAGGCAATACCATGGTGGAGTCGTCTAGGGCATACAAAGCCTCTGAGATTGTATCTGAAGCCTATAGGCTGTGTTTGGCAGAGGTCAGGCCAGTCTGTGGGAAGAAGCCTCTAACTTTTCCTGTTGTACAGTCACAGAGCTTGCTGGGTCTCTCTCTTTCCCTTGAATCTGACAGCAACCACGTTTTCAGAACTGTGGGCCCAAAACATTAGTGTATCTCAGCAGAATTGGAAAGTAAGTTCCTCTTTGACTCTGATTTCTGTTGGCGTATAAAAGCTGTGCAGTCATGCAACTACTTCATGTACCTTCCCCAAGTGTAATGACCACAACTGGTCCCCAAATGTTTACCCCAGCACAAGGATGCCTACATGCAGGAAGTGGGAAATGGGGGTGGGTCTGGTAGTTACTCTTGATGTGGTCAATCTGCCACTGACCTTGTTTGGGGAAGGGGAGGATGTGAAAATGAGGCTCTGCTTTAATCTCTTGTGTGCATTTTATCTCCCCTCCAACTTTCTAAAGAAGTTTCATCTATTAGAGCCAGCTCCCTTCACTCCTCCTTCCCCTTACAATTACAGCAGGCGCAGGGAGAACAGCAGCAGCAGCAGCTGAGGCTGAGTGGTGCAGGCTTGTTGTTGAGCTGAAGTGGTGATAGCATCAAAGGAAATGGATGGGGATTTCTGAGATCAGAACTGTTAGGGCCATTCATGATTTGTTGCCAAGCTGAAAGCTGCTGCGGAGAGAGCTGCCTGAGAAATGCTGATTAATACAGTAATTGAGGTTTTCTATGAGCGAGAAGGTAAAAATGAAAATATGACTGAAAATGTTCTTTTTGAAATGAACAACAAGTTGAGATTGCACATTCCAGACAATAGCAGCTACTGGTATGGAAGATTTCTATAAAACAGCAGAAAACTTCTGGCTGAACAGGGTGTCTTTTTAATGTTTCTCTATTAAGGAGGAAGGTCAGAAGGTCAGTCTATATATTTCTTTAATGGCAGTTTCCTTTGTGATTCTTACGTTAGTACATATTCTTAACTGTGCTTATGTCTCTTCTTCCTTGATAAAAACTTAGTTTTATTCCAGATCAGGCACAGTTAGTCTAGACCCGCATGTCAGTGAAATCCCTTCTCCTGTTCTCCTGGGCTCAGTTTCACTGAGACACTGGAGAGCTCACATCAGGGTAGCCCAGGAGTGTGCCATGGAGGTATTTGCAGTCTGTAGGCTTCATAGGCTTATTTAGCTCCCCAAGCTCTGGGGAGAGAACAGCTCTGACCTGGGATGTTGGCATCCTCCTGTTGTCCTGACCAATATTTTACTTCATCTGGTCTAATCCAATCTCTGTTTCCTCTTCTTCTCCATCCCAAAAGCATTCTCAGTTCCTTGAAAGGCAGATTTACTTTTCTCCTAACTCTCCCTCATATAAAGATCGACCCCTGAAGGAAAAACATTAATCCCTTTTTCTTTTTTTTCTTCTTGGCCCCCTCCCTTCTAGTTATTTATTTATTTTTCTTTTCTTTCAAGCTAAGAGGGAAGTGAAAAGCTCTGAAACAGCTGCCTTTCAGAGTGAGACTATTTTTCAGTAAAATAATCACCTTCAGTATGACTACATTGTTTTTCTGTTCTATGTGGTGTGACTCAGCATCAGCTAATTAACCCAATCAAGTAGGCCGGATTTCTCTCCTTTAATGAATGGTTCTTCCTACTTCAGAGCCTTCCTAGACCTCATTTTGGATGTGCCTGGGTTTTACTGGATATATCCAATTACATTTATATCCTTCAGCCCCGTGCTCGGGCCAGCTCTCTTGTGGAATTACCCTGTGGTGGAAGTTAAGCCAGGACACTCGCTTGCAGTTGCCCTACTTATGTCTGCAGCCAGGAGCCCTCCTGGGCTAGCACATACGGAAGGTCTTTACACAGATCTACTATTCTCAGCGCCACGCACCAAAAATGGCAAGTAATCCTTTCCACAGGTCTTTTCACCAGAGGGAGGAGGAGGAGGTTAAGGGAAAGGGATCTGTTAGTCCATCAGAGAGACGCAGGCAGCTGGTTGCATAAAGCATGCTTTTATTTTTTTTTCCCCCGTCTTTCCCCCTTTTTCCCGTGAAGAAATACATAGTGCCCTGATCACCCACAAAATTTATGTGCCTGTGTGTTTAGAAGAGAATGTGAAACTAGCTGCCACGTACAGTGCTGGGAAAGCAATGAGAAATGTTTTTGCAGAAGTGTGTGAAGAACGAAAAGTAGTAGAGCTGCCTCGCAGTGGAGCAGCTTAGCGTTCACACTGGGTTGTAGATGGCTATAAATGGAGTTGTGCATCACTGTTCCTCTCTGAGCCTAAGGACGCCTTGCTGAAGAGACACGACCACTACCGAAGGAAGTAAGGCATCTGGTTGTTTTGTAATGAGAAGCAGGAATGCTCTTAATGATAAACAAACAGGACATTGTATGCCATCATCACAGGATGTCCTTCCTTCAGCCAGCAGGCTGACTGGGGTTTGGAGGGGAAAAAAATGGGGTCCGGGGTCTGCTGATTGCTGTACCAATCCTGCTCCCATCACCAGCACACTGCCAGCCAGCCCCTTACAGTGCCCTGTGTGGGATCAGTGCTTGCTTGCTTGCCATGGATTAAGAAACTCTGCCTGCCCTGCTCTGCTTGTGTGAGCCTCCTTGCTGGTAGAGAGGGAGAGGGGGAAGACTTTATTTAAAGGAAGAAACAAATGTTTTTCCTAACTCGCTTTACAAGCACTGATTAGGTGGAGAAGTTTGGGAAGGGGATAAAATCATAACTCTGAAACTCCCCAACTGGTCGTATCAAATAGTACTACACATTTAAGGTTTGGGAGTAAGCACTTGAAATTGGGTTTTAATCGATGCTCTGGAACCTGAGAATCCTTTTAATTGTTATTTTTATAATGGCTAGTCAAATTGAGGCAAAATGAAAGTGGGCATGTGTTGTTCTCTGCTGCTTAAAATAGCAAGAAAAACAGATTTTTGGTAAAAACTGCCTTGCATGTGGTGAGACTTCTCCTGCCAGGTTGCTGGGCACCTTGGTCAATATGGTATGACAAAAATACTAATATTTTTTTAAAAATCCAAACAAACTAAACCAAAAAGCCCCCCATGGGTTGGATAGGGGCAGGGTAGGGTCCTCAAGTAGAGTCAGCCACAGCTCCTGCCCTGTGGGGAGGAAAGTGCATGGAAAATATTAATAATAATAATAATAATTAAACAGCCCTCAAAGTTTTGTGTTTTTTTTTTTTTTTAACAAATACCCCCCCTCCCCAAAATCAGAACAAACAAATAAAAAACCCCTATAGGTTAACCAGGTAGGGGTAGGGCAGGGGACTCAGGTAAAGCTAAAGCCAGCGCCTGCCCTGTGGGGAGAAAAGAGGGGAGGGGAATGCAAAAAAAAAAAAAAAAAAAAAATTTAATAATAATAAAACCCCACACAGCAAAACAAAATAAAACCACCAAAAAAAAACCCAAACCAAAAATACCCCAAAAAAGCCTCTGTGGATTGGCCGCGGGCAGGGCAGGGGCCTCAGGTAGAGCCAGCCCCAGCTCCCGCCCTGTGGGGAGAGGGGAGGGGAGGGAGGGGCCGGTGCGTGGAGCGCGAGCCGTGCGCGGGCTGCGCGCGAGCGGGCAGCGCGCGGCGCTGTGGCAGGCGGCCCCCCAGCGTTCCCCGGCGGCAAGAGCAGCGAAGAGGGCGGGCGGGCAGGCGGGCGGCAGCGCAGCACCTGTATCTGACAGCAGGGGAGGAGCGGAGGGGAGCGGCGGCTGGAGGTGTGAGTCAGTCTCCCGGGGACCCGGCCGCTGGAAGGAAGGGGAAATGTTTACTCTGTAGAGATGAGCCAGGTTTGCCGCCGACGGTGGGCTTCGGTGTGGAAACGCGCGCGGATTCTGCCCCGGTAAGGAGTGCGATGCCTCCCCTCACACAGCTTCCCCCCTCCCCTCTTACTCCCCGCCTCACCCCGCACCTCCCCGGCGTTTCTTTCTGCTCGTCCTCCCCCGGCCGCACCGGCGCCCGGAGCCCAAGTTTCCTCGTCGCCTCTCCTGAGTCGGGATTGCTCCTCTGATCAGCGTTAACCCTTTTCGCTCCGCCGCGCTACTGTCACACCCTCCTGCGCTCCCCCCACCCCGACTTTCGCTATTAGTTTCCTCTCCTCCTTTTAATGCCAAGAGTCAGGAACTATTGCACTGTTCGCCCCGGCTGCTGTCGGGGCAGGACGCGGGGGCTGGTCGCGAGCCCGGCCGTGTGCCGCTGCCTCCCCGCCTCAGCGTCTCCGGCCCGGTGGTGCCTCTCCAGTGCCGGACGGGCAGTCGCGGGATGGGCACCGGGGATCTCCCCATGACCCGGAGTCACTCAGCTCTCGACCTCTTCTTCGGAAGATCGCGCTCTTCCAGTCTTCGTCCTTCGTTGTTCCCGGAGCAGGGTTGTGAATTTCGCAGAAAGCTGCCTATCGGAAAGGGAAAAAATGAAGGGATTTTACGCCGGGCTTGAAGGTCATTCCCAGCTACCGGCGTAGGCACAGGTTTTGGTCCCTAAAGAACTTTAAGGAAAGAACCTGATCTCTTAGTACCTGTTGGGAGATAGGTTTGATGGCAGTGCTTCTGTCCTGGGTAGATAAGAGGGGCTGGACAACTTGGTGGAATTGTCCTGCGAGGCTCACATGCAGCGCTTTGCGATAGTTATTATTGGGGGTACCATCACAATCAGAAGGGATAGAAAAAAAAACTTTTATTTTATTTATTTCCCCCGCCTCCGAGAACGTGTTACAGTGCTTTGTACAGGGCTGTTACTGCTGCAGTGATGCTGGCAGGATGTCGGCTTTCTCAGCCTTCCATGCCAAAGGATAAGGGACGTCAGGAGGAGGCGGGGGGGGGTGGGGGGGGGTGGGGGGGGGCAGGTTGTTTTGAAAGTTGTTTGTGTGTTGAAAGCCGGTGGGAAAGTTCAGGCTTCCCCATTTGGAAGAGGCAAGGCTGGGTTCCGCTCTTCCAACATGCGCTTTCCATTTTTAGCTTCATTCAGACGCAGACAGCAGCTCCTTTCCTCTTCCTCTCCTTGTTTGTGACACTTCTCAGAGGCAGCTTTTCCACAAGCGACTAAGTGGTCTCACGGCCATGACCCCACGTTTTCTTCAGCATGGAATTTTTTTTTTCCCCTCTGAGACATTAAGGAAAGGGTCTGAAAAAGGTAAAGCTTTTGTCAGCCTAGGGATTTTTTTTTCCCTCTTTGTTTTTGTTTGCTCCTCATTATTACTGAGGCTGGCGTTCTAAAGGCGCTGCTTCAGTCAGAGCAGCTTCGTTTACACTGCTTTTTGGCTATTACTCAACTGTACCAACTATCCTGCGTATGCTTTTAAAGTGTCACAGACTGCAGCATTAGTCACGCTGTCTCAACGGAAACCACAACACTGAAGGACAATGAGGATTAAAGGCTGTTTTCTTATTTTCCAGGCTGCTACACAGTGTAGCTCAGACGCTGTGAGTTTCAAGAATCTGGTGAAAGGGAGAGAGTGGACAATGAAAATGGACATGGAGGATGCTGACATGACTCTGTGGACAGAAGCTGATTTTGAAGAGAAATGCACATACATTGTAAACGATCACCCGCTGGATCCCAGTGCTGACGGAGGCACCCTAACTCAGGCAGAGGCTTCCTTGCCAAGGAACTTGACTTTCAAATATGCATCTAACTGCAAAGAGGTAAGCGGCAATGCTCTGGGGAATGTTGGAGTCAGACAAGCCAAATCACAGCACTTTGGAAAGCGTGTGCTCACCCTGGCTTCCCTTCTTTAATATGCACACACACCCCATCACCACGACCACCAAATGCTGCCCGCTGGCTTGTGAGCTGGGACCCCAATAACTCTTCTAAGAATCTGTGAGCTGGCCATCTGTCATGGAATATCTGCACTGGAAATCTCAGCCAGCCTGTCCCTGAAACTGGTTCTGTACCAATTTACAAATAGTTAAATTTTCACACAATTTGAACAGCATCTGAATAAGCATATTTAAACTGTGGGGTAGTTCTCTGTGCCAATTTCTAGACTGCTCTTTGCCAGGACCATTCATTGCCTCTGGCTCAGAGATTAAAGTGCCTCCCTTGTCCAATAAATAGTTTTTTAAAAAGTAGAGGGGATTAAAAAAAAAAAGCCAACAAAACAAAAAAACCTCAACAAACCAACAAATTCCTGGAAATGTGTTCAGTTAATTCTTTTTGTTTTCCCTTTGGTTATGAAATTGCTCTATTCTTTTTGTGAGGTTGCTGTATTCCCAACTTCCTAAATTCTTAAAAACTCCAGCGGGTTGGTTAAGGAAGTGGTGGTAGAACTGTAACAAGCTTGACAGAAGAATGGCCGTAGCTTAAATTAACTGTTGTTTATCTGGGACAGTATCTTCACTGGTAGCTCACCGTGCGAGTCTGTCCTATCCTTGTCCCTGGAGTGGGTACATTCTTTGTTGTTGTTTCAGAAGGGCTGGAAAGAAATGAGCCCGGATGAGCAATTTGGTTTTGTGTTTACTCCTTCATATAGAGTAGCTATTATAGCTAGGTGTGATGTTCGGCAGGGTAATCACCCAAGGGACAACCCTTCATTTCTCCTTGTGCTGAGACTTGTGGTATAGCAGCTATTACCTGTGCTGCTGCTTTGGCTAAACACACTGACCACAGAGCTGAAAAGAAGAGGTACACTCATCCATGCCTATCAAATATTTTCTTCCAAAGTAGGGGCTTGTTTAATCCTGTATACAGAAATAGGGCCGGACCCCCAGCTGGAGGGTATTTGCCAAACTAAATTCCACAGTGCCGTGCGTAATAAAGTGCCTAGTAGGTTTGGTAAGAGGTTAAAGCTAAATTCTCCTCAAAACCACTTTTCTCTTCCCATCTACCCTGCCCTGCCCTGCAGAACTTTGGCAGAGAAAAAACACACTTCAGAAAAAAAAAAAAAGGTGTGAACCCTTGTTTTGTGTTGCATTGTTAGATAGGGCTTACTTTGGCTGAGACAGGGAGGTAGAGCTGCAGCTCCACTGTGTGATTTGGGAGGATTTCTTGGTTGGAGGATGAGGTTGCAGCACAACAGTTCGGGTAACTGATTGGCTGCTTGGCCTGCTGGCTTAGTCTGCCCCTGTTTAGTCTTAATGCCGTGGCAGGAGACAGCCGAGGAGCTTTCAAAATTCCCAGTGCTGTTTGGAAACACCGAGGTGTAATTTTCTTGTGCTATAGCTCAGGTCAGTGAATCAGGGTAGAAGGATTGTTGCTGTCTGTGTAAGAGGTGTGGAGAGAGAGAAGTTGTTGAAAGATTCCTGGTTCTTCCTTGTAAAATGTGACCTGTGCAGCTCCCTGTTAGTGGGAGTCTGAATATAGGACATCCTCCTTTTGTTCTCCAGAGTTTCCCTCAGTCTTTTATTTGTGCTGAGTAGTACCTACCATGAGGAGCAATAGGAACTTTCAAACTCTGAGTGTTTCTAAGGCAGCTCTGAAAGAAAGGGCCGATATGATCCTTTTCCCCCGCACATACACCTTCTATGAAAGCTACAGTCCTGTGAATGTACAGATAGGTCACCCATTTGCCAGTTGTCTGAAGGCTGAAATACTTGTAAACGGCACAATCCATTCATATCCTATTGACTTCTTTTGCCATACCTTATTTTTTTCTGCTACCTTCCAAGTTTGGGTTTGTTCAGAGGGGTCAGGACTGGGTGTGAGTTGCTCTCACACATCGGTGTTTGTGGGGTCAGCAAAGGAACGTGCTTCTGGTTTTGACCTCATGGAAAACCACCAGAGTCCTGCCAGCAAAACGGGGGGGGGGGGGATTTTTTCACTTGCGAAAGGGTGAGGTAAGACTTTGGGGGATGCAAGTGTGCGTGTTTGCCAGTGGGTTTCAGATGTGAGCTGTCTTCATGTAGCTTTGTCTGGCTGAGAGTTCTAAATGCTGAGTCAGTTTATTGACAAAAACACATAGAATACATCGCTTGTGAAATGCTAATGCTGTCATGATTAGATCATGAAACCCTGGTGCTGTCACGATTAGTATTGTATCTCCAACTTGGGGTAGGAAAAGTACTGCGTGCCTGCTTGGAAGGGAGGAAGTACAACTGCTGTCATTTGGGGAGGGTTGCTTTTTGTGTTTCTTTCCCTTGCATGCTTTGTGAAACAAGTGGCTTCTCTTTAAAGGTTTATTGAATTTGCAAGAGTCCCTGACACGTCATACTCTTGTTTATTCTTGGATCTTGATCGGGAATTTTTCTGAAGGACACATTTTTCATTGAGAGTTCACAATGTGTGTCAGCATTTTTAAAAAATGAGTTACTACTGCTCGTAACATTTTAGGCTGCTCGACTTACATGAAGTCATTTATTTATTTCTCTGTGTGAATTATTTATTCTGTCCTCCAGTTTTAGCAATTGACAGGAAAAAAAAAAAAAATGATGAAATGCCAGTGCCAAAACCATGCTCCAGAAAGGCAATATGTGAATGATCTTTTTCATACAGATCTTCTGTTTGTTGGTTTTGTGTTTTTCGTGTTGTTTTTTTTTTTTTTTTTAAACAATTTCCCCTTTGGTCTCAGTCCTTAAAGCCCAAACAGACCTTGATAGAAAGTCCCAGTTACTCTACTGTCTTGTGTGTTACTAGTGCCTCATCCTGGTCTGTGAGCTTGACAGAAGCATGTCTCAACACAGCCTTTACTTGTTGCATTTCTCTGATAAGGCTGTTTCTTAGACCCTGAATCAGTGGTTGTAATGAGAGCAGTGATTTGGAGCTGTTAGGGAGGGCATGTCTCTGACCTCAGACTCTTGGTTTCCCATATTGCTTTTATTTATTTATTTATTTTCCATTTGTGATCATAAAGGAAGAAGTCTGAAAGCATTTTGTATCATGGCATCTCTTTTAGAAAACTGGGTAAAATTTGTTTGGGCTTATGTAACTAGAACTGGTAGTTAAAAAGAAAACACAAGTCAGTGTTACTGCAGGACACATGATGACCTTCCCTGTTCGCTTTTGGAGAGTCCTGGTATTTCACTAAAACCAATATGGGTTTCTTCGATGGGTTTTGTTGTTGGCTTTTTCTGGAAGCAGTGGTCTCATTGCAAAATGCATGAGGAGTGGTCGGCGTGGACACCCAGTGCCCTCTCTCCGAATACAGATGCAGGAGCGCGGGTCCTTCACAGCGCCTTTTGATGTCGGCTCTGGGCCCGGAGCCCATCCGCCTGCTGTCCGGGAGCAGCGGGCAGGGCGGGACGTGCCCCGTTCCCGGGCCGGCGGGCTGCAGCCCTGCCCGTTCCCGCCGCCCCGCTCCCACCTCCCGGCCCCCGGCGCCGTATTAGGACCCTGGTCAGTTCCAGGGCCTCCGCCGTTCTCCGAGCTGCTCCCGGCCCCGGGCTCCCCCCGCCGGGCTCCCCGGGCCGGGCAGCGCCGCTGCAGCGCCTGCAGGTCGCGGCTGTTCCCCGTTCGCTGCCGGCTCTGTCCCGGCTCAGCCCGGCTGGGTGAGCTCAGCCCGGGCTCGGCGGCAGCAGCAGCCGTTGCAGCCCGCAGTTCGGGGAGCCATCCTTGGGGCTGCAGGCTGCCGGCTCAGTTCTCTTGTCCTGGAAACGCTGCTTTCCAGACAGGGAAATGTGTCAGCCGGCCCGCTGCGAGTGGGCTGGAAGTTGGAGCTGGGAAGGGAGAGCGGGTAGGAGTCTGTAGAGAGGAAACGGGTCTGATACAGCGCCTTTATGCTGCAGGGCACGGGTCTGACCCAGAAGGCTGCACACGGCCACTGAGTGGGCTTTTATCAGTAGGGAGCGAGTTCAGGGCACGGTCCCCCGTGGTTCTGTGCCACCGGGCTGTTCGGAAAGGGCTCATCGCCGAGAGGCAGCAATGTGCTGAAGGACACCTGGTGGACACAAGTCTGAAATGCTGCCCCGAGACAGCTCCTCGGCAGCCCGGAGACAGCTTTCCGTCCGTTCTGGACGTGGGTAGCCCTCCTTCACCACAGTAGCTGAGCTTACAGGGGCCAAAAGTGCTGATCAGAAAGGCATCCTCGGTTAAAGGTCAACGTTATTGTGGTTTAGCAAAACTTCATTGCTGGCACACACGGATGTGCAGAACATCCTCTGCCAAAATAACCTTCTCATGGGTGCAGGGTGAGAAACTGGCTTTGTGTTCAGCTGTGCCGGGGAGAAGCAAAAGTAAGGTGGATACCAGAAAGTGTCTGCTGTGTCAGATATACCAGTTCAGTGAGTGTTTCAAATTGACTGGTTTGAGGAGTGATTTCTAGAGATTCTGAGAATAGCATTGAAGTCATCTTAATTAAGGCCAAGATATTTTAAAACTGGAAAAAACTCAGGCTCCCATGCAGTAAAACTGGTAGGGTATGCTGGTGGCTTGGTTGTGAACTTTTCATGAGAGGGCAGTTGGATGTAAATCAAGATATATGGGGAAGATGAGAACAACATCTGCCTTTTTCAGCTCTCTATGAGAAATGTACAAGCAAGACAAAAATAAAACTGAGCCACTGAGCTTGTTTCAGCTTGTGGTAGGTGTAGGAAGTTTTCTGGAAGTCCCTTTTCTCTCTCTTCAGTCCAGATGCACAGATCAATGGAGCACTTAACTACTTCTACTGATGATGTTGAATAATTTTTTTTGGTAGTGTGCTAAAACACATGTTGAAACACAGACAAGCACAAACAGCCACCACATACACCCAGCAATCTGTTTCCGGGTGGATTATGTCCTTGATTCCATGGCTGGTATCTGTACCCTGTATTTGACATTTAACATAAAAATTATGATAGGCATTAGTCATTTACTGGGATTTTTAATCTTCACCAGCACACAGGCAGCTATCTTTCTCTCTCACCTTCTATCACACCAAGGATGATACCACAGAAGAAAACGTAGCATGAGAAAAAACACAAGGCTTAGCTAATTTATAAGGTACTCTCTACAGCCCAGGGGTTTTACTGTCCTTTGCTGCAAAGGACTATTAAGAAAAAGAAATACTCCTCAAAGTGATCTCTCTGCAGGGTCTGTTGAGTGTTAAGCTGCTTTGGTAAGAAGGTCACTTCCTTGTGGGGTACAGACAGCAGTAATCTCAACTCTTTATGTTGGTCAACCACTTCTGCCACTCCTGTCTTGTTCTGAAATGCTGGTGAACAAAAAGATAAGTGGCAAGGAGACAGGAGGAAGAGATTCTGCCATGAGTTTGGTTCTGATACCAAATTAATGGGCTTTTTATCTTCTTCCCCCCTCCCCCCATTTGTGCAGCAGGATTAGTCTTGCAAAGGCTTGGAGTTTGGGGTTTACAAAACTGTTGGTTTCCTAACATTGTTTGGACACATTAAATTGAAGAAGGTTGGTGAGGAACAGAGAGAGACCAAACCAGTAACTCAGCAGTGTTTTGCAAAGGGTTACTCCAAGGCACGTTCTTCTGAATAATGATGAATTGCTTCCTGATTTGTGGTCAGTGACTTTTTTTTTTTTTTTGTATAATTACTGTCAAGAAGGAAGCTACAGAAGCAGAGTACGTTTCTTAGACCTAGCATAGTGGAGCATTTTCATCAAAACCCTTACGCCTTTTTGACCAAACCCACTTGACATGTTACCGGAACTGCTGCCTCCTTTTTACAAAGGAGGGTGATCTGTGAGTACATGTCCCAAAGCCATTTCATATTCTGTTTGGTATGCCACTGTCTGCTGCTGAGACAATTGTAGGTTTTGGGGGGGTTTGTTTTGTTTTTTCCTCCTTTTAGCTATCAGGATGGTGATAAAGCGAAGATGATGGGGAAGGGAAGTTTCATTTTGATCTGGAGGAGCAGTCATTTCAGTTCCTAACTTACTAGAAAAGTGAGCTCTGTAGAAATGAAGTGATTGAGAGCTGTTGACTATTTTTGTTTGCTGGAACTAGACTTGTGGGAGTTACCTCTGATAGAAGAAATAACTTCAGAAGGTGTTTAACTGCTCTGCACATTTCACTTGCTGTTTCTCCTTGTAAAAAAGGTATTTTCACAAAATGCTTTTTTCAGGCAGTGTTCAGCTTTGGCTTCTGTGTGTCTGGTAAGATGCTGGTTGTGTCATATCCAGCATGGTTGTTAATTTCTTTCTCTTGTGCTGGACCACCACAAAGAAATTTCCTGCATTGATTTCTTTACCTTGTTAAATTTGGGGGACAGAGGAAAGGAAGGGGGACAGGGGAGAGGAAGGAAGACTCTTTGATTTCTACTGGCAAGGAACTGACCCTGTGCTGCTCTTCTTTTAGGTCACTGGAGTTATAAGCAAAGAGTACATCCCAAAAGGAACACGCTTCGGACCCCTGATAGGAGAGATCTATACCAGCGATACGGTTCCCAAGAATGCGAACAGAAAATACTTTTGGCGGGTAAGCAGGAAAAAACAGCACCATGTTGTGGTAGTAAGCAGATCACTAAATGAGTACAGCTGAGAAGCTGGGTCACTTCCTGCTTCAGAACTCTCTGAATGCAGGGGGCAACTTCTGTCTGCTGCCAGGCACCTACAGAGCCTGTGGAGAGAGCTGAGATGAGTAAATGTCTGACTTCTTTGAATTTAGGTAGAGAGAAAGAAAGCAGGGGAGATGCATAGCTCTTCTCCTGGCTCTGTCTTCTGGAACAGATCAATGATTGATTGTATAAAGAAATACTTCTGCTTCTTGCAGTAGGGGCAGGTGATTTTGCATTTCTTCAGAGTGGAAAGTCACTCTTGTTTATGCAGATATCACCTATCCTTGTTTTTTCCACCTATGAAGAAGCTTTGAAAGTACTGCATAATCTTCTACTCTGGAACTATCACGCATGCAGGTGTTTTTTTCCTTTTCCATTTTGAACAGAACTGCTATAACACAGTGGTAATGGTCTTCAGCATCCATTATTCAAGTCATAAACTTTTCTAGCCCACTTCAGAAGGTGTTCAAAGAGCAACCTACTGGTCTTAGTGAAAGGAAAAATCTCTTGCTGGCAGACAGACACTAGAGGTGATGCTTAATCTGCACTCTGTAGTATAAACTGGAAGGGAGCACCAGCTAGCTTGTTTTGTCTTGGGAAATCTGTGCTGGGGAATATCCTTCCAGTTTATCAGTTCACATAATCCTCAATTTCTGCTCAGACCCATTATTAATTGTTAGAGAACAGCCCCATCTCCTTCCATGGATTTGTTTTGCTGCCTCCTAGCCATTTAGGTTTCGTCTAAATCACTGGATTTGGGAGTATACCCAAGCCTCTGTGCCTAGGTGCCTACCTTAGCAACATCCTGACCTCATATCCAGGTGAAACACAGGGCAAGCACCAGTGTTCCCCACACCCCTTTCTTCCTACCTAATTGCATCATTTTGGTTTTCTCAGATTGTCTGTGTGCAGTGTAATACAGCATTGCACAGGCAGTTATTTGTATGAGTGTTCTCACCAAGCAGCAGCTGCTTTCACATTCATGAGGCTTTGTTCTTGTATCTGAATGTTTTTGGGAGCTTGTGTCCAGCGTAGGTGACACCAGTACACTGGCCCCAGCCCTGCTGGTTGTTAATAAGACACTGGGAAGAGGGGCTGCTAACCATCTTGCAGGACTTCATTCGATATTGCAGTGAGAAAGGTGACATCATTCTCATGATGAGATTTTAAGTCTCAATGCGGAAGCATCCTCAGAAATAATATCCTAGGAGCCACCTAAGCATTGTTAAATTCCCTGTTATCATCTCTTGATGCGTTCAAGACAGGCTGCTGCACCAAAAAAGAATTCCTTCCTAGGGCTCTGACACAGGCTTGCATATGCGAAGGAAATTGTGGGAGATAACTTCCCACATGTTATTAAAGGCATCCTGGGCTTGCTGGCAGGAGCAGGAACATCTGCTGCGTGCGCGGGGGAGATGCTGCCTTCGCTTTGCCCGCGCAAGGGGAGCAGAGCCAACGTCATTTCTGGGAACCCTGCCGTGACTCAGCACATCTGGCCTCACCTTCCCCAGAATAGGTGGGAGCCCGGGGGGGTGGCCTCGCCCGCCTCGGCCAGAGCATGGTTACCTGTCACCGCGTGGTGGCCTTGCCGTGGCTTTGGGATGCGGCAGCGGGCGTCGAGCGTCGCAGCCCTGCGTTCCTGGAAGTTTGCGAGCTGGGGCGAGCAAAGAAACCCGAAGGCTGCTCTTGATGCAGCACAGCTCGGCCGGCCCGCTTCCATTTTCTCATAACAAACACACCGCAGAATCTCTCGCAAGCCGCTTTGATGAGGCCACATGTATTTCCCCCTTCTCAGTTTACAGGAAGTTGCTCTTAAAGAAAGTGATTCTGGTGTTTACTGCCCGCGTTAAAGGGCCAGGCTGCCTCACCCCTCTCCACTGGTGGCTCTCGGAGAGAAGAGGAGAGGTCCCGGCTGGCTGGCGGGTGGTCGAGGGGCCCGCTGCCCAGCCAGGTAGGTGCAAAGGGCACTGGTGAGAACACCGAGATGGGAATACATCAGGGAGTGTTTTCCCTCTGAGATAAGCTCTGTCTGCCCTTTGGAAAGGCATTTCCTGCCCAGCGAGGTGCATGGATGGTGCTAGCTGCTTCTCCTTCCAGTGTCTGGCTTATGCCCAGTCATCTGTTTTGTGAAACTCAGGAACCTCATTTCATCCAGCACAGAGCTTGTCCCTGCCATGAGTAAGGGATGTGTCTTTAGCAGATGTCTTTAGCAAATGTGTCTCCTGGATGTGTCTTGATTTTTTTTTTTTCTTTTATTTCTTTTTTTTTTTTTTTTAACTTGTAGAGGGGGTAACTTTCTTATTTTTGCCTCTTTAAGAAACAGTAGCTTCTGTCAGTCATTGGGATTTATTTCCCCCACCCAGGCCTCCTAGCATTTTTTCAGGTTGAGGTTTTCTCTCCCCTCTGTGGACAAGCCAGAACGTGTCTCTTGATAGGAAAAGTGAATTCTTGTCAGCCGGCCCTTCTCTAGGTCTTCCTTAAGTTATTATGGCAGGTGAAGTTCATCTCTGCCTCGCCCAACCCTTCTACAAAAGGGTTACAGTCCAACTATGAGCAAGTGTTGCTTTAGGACTCTGGGGGGGTGGAGGATGTTTGCATAGTTTAAACCTTTGGGTGGAGGTGGTAGGAAACTGCAAGTACAGAGGCCATAGAGAAAAAGGCGAGAAGGACTCTGACGTAGCACAGTCAGTCAGTCTTATACACAGGTGACTCAAAGCATTAATGCAAGCATGCACTCAGACCTGCAGTCATTAGCATCACTCACTTGTTGATCATAGCACCAGGAAAAGCACTCCAAGGTAGACTGTTGGCGCAGGGAGAGTATTCTGCCTTTCAGATTTTGGGTCTGATGTGTCTGTACTAGCAGAGACACGGGCAAAGCAGAAAGGAAAAGGTGACTGTGACCTTGGAATAAGCAGCTCTTCGTTAGCACAGAGGATAGCATAGGTGGAAGGGGCTTCAATTCTTTCAGTAGTATGTTGGGGGGAAAAAAAGCCTTCTCATTTTTGCCTCAGGATGCTGTGCTCACACATAGCTTGTTGTGTGCACACACCCTCACGAGCACTTCCTCTCTGTTCCAGATCTATTCAAGTGGTGAGCTTCACCACTTCATTGATGGATTTAATGAGGACAAGAGCAACTGGATGCGTTATGTAAACCCTGGCTACTCTGTTCAGGAACAGAACTTGGCTGCTTGTCAGAATGGAATGAACATCTACTTCTACACCATCAAGCCCATCCCTGCCAACCAAGAGCTGCTTGTGTGGTATTGCCGAGACTTTGCAGAGAGGCTGCACTATCCCTCCTCCAGAGAGCTGACAATGATGAACCTCAGTAAGTGGATTACAGTATGAACAAGGAATGCTAGCAATGTCTCTTCTGCCTATATGATCTAATAATAAGTTGTATAATTACACAGCTGCATCATCTGTTGTGTCACAGTAGGCTGCTTGGAGTGGAAAAAGGGAATTAAACCCAACACGACAGAAGGAGTTCCTTGTGGCTGTTCAAATGTAAACAGAGTAGAAAAAATCTGAACAGCTACTGGTTTACAATCTGAAAGTCTGGTAAGGCAACCCAAATATATTTCTGCCCTCAGAACCCTTGGTTCACTCTCAGGCTTTCCAAGTCCAGACCTTATAGTGCATTGAGCCAATACCTGCTTTGATAGCATATACTCCAAGCTGTCCAGTAATGCTCCCAAAGGGCTGCCCTCACTGTACAAGGAAGTGGCCATGTGCTGTGACTCGGTCTAGGTGTCTGACAAAATACATGTTGACTGCACAGTACCCTTTGAACCTTGCATCTACACTTATCTTATGGGAGCAAACCTCCTGCGGTCTTCTCATCTGCTGACTCGTTTTTTAAGCTCATTTCTTCCCTGTTTCTTGGCTCTCTATCACAGCTTTCATTTTCTGTTCAAAAATAGTAGCACTGGCAGCAGGGGGAAGAGGTATTTCCAGGAGTTTATCTCTGTGTTCCTCTGTGGTTTCTGACCATTTCCAGCCTCCGTGCTTCTTTACTTATAGTTTAATCACTGCCTAGCACCTCACTCAGAGCCCCTTGAAAAGAGGGGGAGGTTCTTGCTGACTTTTGATTTGAATTTTAGGATGCCTGTCCTCCTTTTAGCTGCTCTGAGCTAGAGCAGAGCATTCTTTTGTCCTTCTGCCAGTACCTACACTGAAATTTGAAGGAAAAACTATAAAAGTAGGTTGTTGGTTTTTTTATAAATAGGACTATATACTGTTATTTGGCAAAAAAAAATAGTTAATTGGTTATAAAATATGTGTTACTTTGAGGATCATTAGAGCTAAAGTGTAAACCCTCATCAAGAAAATGAAGCAAGACATGGAGATTAATCTGTCCTTCATGGATGTCATCTTTTCACCATTTTTGGTCTTTCCTACCAAACAGGAAAAATTGCTATTTCTTAGTGGCAGAGGGAAGAGAAAGAGGGAGTGTCCTATGTTTCAATATTCCCTATTCACAAAATCTCTCACTGATTCTGTCATCTTTGCACATGTTGTTTCACCACTGGCTGCGTGGTTTTATTTCCTGATGTGATGAACTGTTGGCTTTTCTTTGGGACCTCCATGTGGGTCAAGACAACAGCATTAAGGTTTCCTGAGGATGAGGAGTTTGTGATGATCCAGCCAGACACATCTGTCCACTAGCTAGGAGGATCCACAAGTGCAGCCTCAGTTTCCTGCATCTGCTGGTGTCCTTGTAGAAGTAGCAAGGAATGTATTTGTAAAGTGTCAACTAATTGCCTGGTTACTCTTACTCAGGTCAAAACTAGGAGTGTCTGGACATGTGCAGAATAATCCATCTGAGCAGAAGCAGGCTCAGTAAGTGGATTTAAAGAGACAGGATCTTGAGCAATAGTTGTGTAGTTCAGCCTTAACATTTGAAAGAGCAGCTTTCACAGCATTTGCTGAAGGCCCTGTAACAACAGTTGAAGCAAGGATGATTTTTTCCCAGCATTAGTACTGGAACTAGATGAGTTGAAAGTCAATGTCAGCACTGTTCAGTTTTCCTCTTTCCTCTCTTCCCAGGCCACTTCTTCTAGTTAAATCTAAAATCAGTGAGCATCCTGCTTCCTCTCCAGCCTTTCCCTCTGTCACAAGCCTGGCCAAGGTGCCCTCACACTGTGTTCACCTATGAATGAAGTGCAAAAGGCTTGTCCCCAAATTGCTAGCATCCTGCACCTCCTGCAGACCCCATCAAAACATCTTAACAGCATCTTGCTTGGGGGGGGGCACCCCACTGACCTCCTCAGCCCACTAAGAAAGTGAGGAAAGCCCTCTCCATCCAATTGATTGCTAATAATTTGGGGTTTAAAGTGGTTTGTCTTTCCTCAGTAGCAGGCAAGCATCACTGCCTAGCCCAGCCCCTGGCTGATGGTTTTGGCACCCTCTGAGGAAGAGGGAGGGAAAGTTGGGGTCCAGGTCCCAGTGCAGGCTGAAGTCAGGGCTCCCTCCCACTGTGTGGGGCAGCAGTACTGCCAGCCTGTGGCTGTGCTGTGCTGTGCCCAGCATCCTCCCTCCATCCCATCTTGGCTGTGCAGAGCACATTGGTGCCTGCAGGAGGCTTTGAAAGAGCTGTGCCTTGGCTGGTTGCCCAGCACAGCACAGGAGAGGCCACCTGGGACACACACCTACAGAGAGCTCCCAGTCTTGCCAACTTAAAATATAGGCAGCTGCTTTAGGTGCCTCAGGGGTTTGGGGATCACGGTCTTGGGAGTTCAGCACCTCAGTTCCTCTTTAGGAACCCAAGTGGGATGGGCCTCTGGGGAAAAATGTATCAGAGAATTTCTCTGGCTTTATTTCCTGTAATTAGTGGCCTCAAAAATGAGAGAACTACCACTTGAGAGCATAAATATATTTACACATCCACACAGAACATCCATTTGCCTCTGTAACAGCAAACTTTCAAATTAAAGGTAACTTCTCCAGCGTTAGTTCATTGGTGCCGTAGAAGAAAAGCATCCTGATTGAAGACAGCAATTAGGCAGGCACTTAGTTATGGCTTTAACCCTGTCCTCTGTGTTCTCTTGAATTGGGGCCTTTGACCCAGTCCTTCAGAGGCTGAAGCACACACCTTCCTGCATGGCTGTGATTAGCTCCAAGTGGAGCTACGTAACTCCAAGTGGATGTTGAAGTGCCTACAGGAGTTGCACAATATCCACATTATCCCAGCGGTGGAAGCTCAGTCTCCTGCTCTCCTTCCTGCCTGTTTTGAGGCCACTGATGTTGGATCTTCCTATCATGATTTGAGAGGTGCCACCTTCAGATGGTACCATTGTCCAGCAAATGTCTTTTAGTGCAATAAGCAGAAGAGTTCTAGATTCTGCTGACCAAAACAACAATCTTTGGTAATTTGCTACCTGTGCTTAACCTCATTCAACTAGGCCCTCAGATTATCTTTTAGCCTGGGATATGTTCTTTTTGGACTACTGAACAGATTGAGGTAATTTGCTTCAGGGGTTTTACATAGTTTACCATTTCACTCCTACCTCATCATAGGATTTTTATTTTGGGATGGAGGAGGGTGGAGAGGATAACAGGTAAAAAAACCCACAAAAAAACAACAAACAAACAAACAGCTATAAACCACCAGACCAAAAACCCCCAAACAATTGCCTTGACTCAGGACGTGACTATTTGATAATAATGTTCATATATTGCAATCACATGATGCAACTTCCTGCTGCTCATGTCATGTTTGT
The DNA here is from genome assembly GCF_027791375.1 of Indicator indicator. NCBI lineage: Eukaryota > Metazoa > Chordata > Aves > Piciformes > Indicatoridae > Indicator > Indicator indicator. The sequence goes on along the minus strand of NC_072036.1, from coordinate 11,548,192 downwards.
CTCCTCAGTCAAGTACAGGCAAGTGACATCTTCTGGTCAAGCTTCAGGAGGAAAGGTTGAGTTGGGGGAAGACAACTGGCCTATTTACAAAACGTTGAGCAATCTTTTTGTCTCATTGGCAGGTTCAGCAAGGCTAAATTATTTTAAAATCTTTCTGATTCTATGAAGAAGATTAATTTTGTAATGCTTCTTTCTCTAAATGTGGTTTATCTTTTTCTTCTTCCTGCTGTCCCTGACATGCTGGCCATCAGTTAAGCCCTTGCTGCTCGCTTTCCCTTTTGTTTACTGGGCAGTTTCACTTTCTGGTTTTGAAGCTTTTCTATGTGGGTTGAGAGGAAACATCTGTACTTGCTTTAAAAAAAAAAAAAAAAAACAACCTCCTGGAATCTTAAAAAGGGCTCAGGAAAATGATTTTGCAATTATATAAGAAACTAGAATTTGTGGACTAAAGTTGACTTGATACAGAGGATGATTTGAAGGCTCTCTTAAAGACTTTCTCTGTGCAAAATGTTTTCAAAGGCATCTCGCCCTGCTTTGCACACATTTAGAAAACAAGATGATCGAATTATAGACTTGTAAAGGCTGGTCTCCATTCTCATTTTGAGTGGAAACTCTCTTTGTTTTTGCCTGCTTCACAACTTCGAGGTTCTCTTCCTACTAGCAAGAAAGGTGCTTAATTTAGACCAAAAATGTGAATCGGCACAATTTAGCTGCACCACTCGACGTGCTCGGTGCCGTCTCGCTCCTGAAATTACTGCTCAGATTGCTGCCTGCCTACAACCGTTTTTCAAGTTTTTAGATAAAACCAGATCACTGTTTCTATGAAGTCTCTCTCGGGCTGCAGCTCAGAGCGTTAGAAATGAGAGCAAAGCCTACAGCTATGCAGCACTTCCAGCAATTGGAACACCCACATTGGAGTGGCTTCAGGCAGCCCCTCCAGTTTTATTAATACTTAAAAGTAAAAGGAGTTTTTCCCTTTTCCTCTTGCATGCGCTCACTAATCTCAGATCTGAGCAAACACTCTGTTGACCTCAGTTAGAAGCGGATCAGGCTCCTAAAGAGGCACGTTTGGGGTTTTTTCTTTCTCTTCCCCGCCCCCCCCCCCCCCCCCATCAGTAACTCAGAAATGAAGCTGCACTGATCTTGCTTTGTTATGAACCTTTTTTCTCTGTATCTCTCTGACCACAGAAATTAGACAGATCTTGGATGTGCCTATATTTAGTGTATTTTTTTTTTTAGTGTATATATTTTTTAGTGTATTTTAGTCTAAGAGGGTGGGAGGGAGAAATGCATTTCAAGAAGGAGACATTGTGATGAGTAAGAACTTAAATCTAAAATCACAAGTTTTAAGAAAATAATCAATTTATAAGAAATACATTTCTTTAACCTTGAAGTATGGTTCCTTTAAGAGCAACAAGAAAGGCTGTAAACCACTCAATGTGATTCAGCCCTGCTTTAAATCCACGTTCAGCCCCAAACGCTACCTTCTCTTATTTTACACAGTGCTGACACACTTGTTTATGTTTAGTTCTCCCTGCTGTTCCCAAGCATCCCTTGTGCTCAGGTAATGATGGAAAAAGCCAAGAGGGGATTTCTGGACCAAAGATAGTCTGCAATCTAAAGAGCTGTCAGTTAGACCTGAAAAATAATTTCTAAACAGTGCAACTTATGCCTAGAAATGGAAATCAGTAGGAGAGAAAACTTTGCTGGGGAAACTTTGAAGGGAAGGAGAGAGCAGTTTTCTTCAGTCTGTCAAGTGGGGACGTGTGCCTGTTGCACAAAGCAAGTGAGGTTCTCAATGTGAGCTTCCTTTCTATCACTTGTGTGCTTGCTCCAGCCCGAGGCATGTATGTCCCCACCCACCTTGTGGCAGCAGGAGCCCTTTCTCCAGCGGCAGCAGCCCTGGTTTCTCTATCGCTTTTCCAGCAGTGCCAGCACTTCTCCTTCCTCTTCCCCTCCCCCCGGCTTTTTTTTTTTTTTCTTTAAAAGAGAAAAGTGTCAGTTTGATCTTCCTGCTCAACAGACCCCCATCAAGAAACTGATATGGACCTGATAAGGTGGTATTTATTTTTTCTGCTGTGAGGCTTTACAAGTCCTGCTTCCCCTGCCCAGCTTTCAATACTTCCCGGATACTTCCCCAAGCTGATAGCGGCACCGGGAATGTTTGCTCTGAGATGCTGGTGTGGTGACAGGCAGCTGATAAGATGTAGATAATATTATCCACAGTGCCATTGTGAACCTAGCAGGCCCTCTATACCCCAAAATCTGGGTGGACATTTAGAAAATGAGTTACCACTTTACAGAAGGACCAAAGAAAGGAGTTGATTTTTAATGCCAAAGACTGCAACATGTTCTTAATTTATTTTTGAAAATATACAAACTGCCCACATATCTTAAACTACATTCGCTTGCTGCTAGCCTGATGCTTGTTTGAGAAAGGATGCTGCTGTAAAAGGCAGTTGCTGTGAGCACAAGCATGCTTTGAAAGCAGCTGTTTTCTTAGGTACAGTTAGTAAATGGCTGTTTCTTTGCCTTATAGGGTAATGTTGCCAAAGGATAGATTCCATTAGGGCAGTGAATAGTGAAGCAAAGAATCCATGCTGAAAGCTCTGTGGTTGCTGCTTCTTCCCATCTTCCTTGCTGAGTTCAACTGGTCAAAAAAAAAAAAAAAATGTTTTTTTTACCTCAGCTAGTGAAGTGAGGACAGTCGGTCACAAAAGGAGAAGTTTGGCTAAGGGGCTGCAACACTTTCAAGTCACAAACCTATTGGCTTGTACCCCCTAATGGAAAACCTTGCGCATAACTAACCACAACAATATGAAACCTTCTTGTAGTTTTCCCTCTATAATAAAATATCTTAAAAGTCATCATTTCAAGATTATATAACTATTACCCCTAAGAGATTAGATAAAAGCAGGCTTCTTTTTCTATTGAAGACATCTCTCAGTGTCTTGTTTCTGTTATGCCTAGATAAGAAGGTAGAATCCTTCAATACAGTGTGTGTGTGCCCTGAACTGAGCCAAATGGATGCTAGCTTCTGTTTCCTTCTAAATACATATTTCTCCCCTCCACTAACTCCCCTTATTTTTTAAAGTACATTTCATTTTCAGCTGGAGCCAACCAGTCTTCCTTTCTTTTGCTTTGCTTCAGCATTTTTTTATAAAGCACAGCTGTAAGCAGAGGAGTTTTGCATAGAGCTAATGCCACAGAAATCTGCAGTAAATAGCCTGCTTTGTTGTAGATGTTCCTAAGCAGTATATTTAATGAGTAATGATCTGTTTACTGATGGAGAATACCTTCTCTTTGAAGAAGGCTTTCATCCTAGCCAGCCATGGGGTTTTTGGTACTGTAAGTAATTGAACTGGCTGGTGAAGTGACTGCTGCGGTTTGGCAAAAGCTGATTTGTCATGCCTTGTTACTTTACTGAGGAACATTTCTGGGAGCCTGCCTTCTGCAGAGTCCTCCTGTTAAACTTGCCTTGTGAACAAATGCTCCTCAACTGCAGTTATTAGCAGTTATTAGCAAAACAGGTTACTTGTAAGGGGAAAGAAAGGTGAAATCAATTTGCAAAGTGGAAGCTAGCACTCTGCAGATGACTCAGTATCCCATCGATTAACAACGCTTTTATTAACACTTAACACCAACAGGCATTTCTTCACTCAGAAATTCGTTTTTGGGGGGAGATAAATGGCTGCTCATCTCTGAGAGTGGCCTTTCCTTCCCACTAAACTGGTAGGAGTCAGATTGTGTTTTGAAAAGAGATAATGACAGTGGCCTATGGCCTATCTAATCATTACCTTGTCTTTATGTTTCAGCACAAACCCACGTGAATCCAAAGCAGCACAGCACTGATAAAGATGAGCTTTATCAGAAAAGCGTCCCAAAGAAGGAGCACAGCGTGAAAGAAATCCTGAAAATGGAATCCAATCCTCCAAAGGGAAAAGACTTCTTCCAGACCAACATTTCACCAGTTACTCCAGAGAAAGACTTGGACGATTTGCGTAAGAACTATAGCCCGGAGAGGTGTTTCTTCCCTCGAGTTGTTTACCCGATCCGACCTCACATTCCAGATGACTATCTGAAAGCTTCCCTAGCATATGGGATGGACAGACCCAGCTACATTACTCACTCGCCCATCCAGACGTCTACCACGCCAAGTCCTTCCGGGAGGAGCAGCCCAGACCAAAGTTTAAAAAGTTCAAGCCCTCACAGCAGTCCAGGGGTCACGGTTTCCCCTCTGGCACCCACTTCCCAAGAGCACAGAGAGCCGTACTCGTACTTGAACGGATCCTATGGCTCAGAAGGATTGGGGTCTTACCCTGGATATGCACCCCCTGGCCACCTCCCACCTGCCTTCCTGCCATCCTATAACCCTCACTATCCCAAATTCCTGTTACCTCCGTTCAATATGAGCTGTAATAACCTGAGCGCTTTGAACAATATCAACGGCATCAACAATTTCAATCTCTTCCCGAGGATGTATCCTCTTTATGGCAACCTGCTCAGCGGGGGTAGCCTTTCCCACCACATGCTGAACCCCACCACCCTCCCCAGCTCCCTGCCCAGCGAAGGAGGCCGTCGCCTGCTGCAGCCTGATCATCCCAGAGACTTCCTCATCCCAGCCCCTAACAGTGCCTTCTCTATCACGGGCGCTGCTGCCAGCATGAAGGACAAGCCATGCAGCCCCACCAGCGGCTCACCCACGGCTGGCACAGCAGCCAGTTCAGAACACATAATGCAACCTAAACCTACCTCAGTGGTGTTGGCTGCCACGGGCGGTGAAGAAGCCATGAATCTCATTAAAAGCAAGAGGAATGTGACTGGGTACAAGACCCTCCCATACCCACTGAAGAAGCAGAACGGGAAGATCAAGTACGAATGCAACGTTTGCTCCAAGACCTTCGGCCAGCTCTCCAACCTCAAGGTAGGCAGTGGAGAATGAGGCAGCAGCCACCTTGAAGGGCAGGCTGCTAGGAGTCTGGGCTTGGGACAGCACCCAAAAGCATGGCTGTAAAGACAGTTTTAATTCTGATGCCACCTAATGAACTAAATGTTGTGTCTTGGCAATGGAAGCCTTCTGCTAACTTCAGGGAAGCATTTTTGTTACAGTTCTGGAAACTGCAAGTTGTTAATTGCTTTGCTTCTCCCTAGGTGCACCTCCGAGTACACAGCGGGGAGAGACCATTTAAATGCCAGACTTGCAATAAAGGCTTCACGCAGCTGGCTCACCTCCAGAAGCACTATCTGGTACACACGGGAGAAAAGCCTCACGAGTGTCAGGTAGGTAGCACCCTGCAGAGACCTCCTCTCCCGGGAGGCTTAAGGGCTGCCAGGGCTCACACATACCCCTGGTGGTACGTGGGGAGGGCTGTGACAAACCGGTGACTGTTCAGAGCTGAAGTCTGTCCTGCAGCTGTTCCCAGCCTTGCTGCAGCAGCCTCTGCGAGACAGCAGGGCTGCCTCCAGCCTGTGAAAGACATCTGCTGGTGGAGTTTTGCCCTGGGCCACACTCACAAAGCTGCTCAGCAATATTTAAATAAAAGAGGAGGGGATTTTTTTCCCCTATGTGAGAAAGCACGAAGATACATAAAGCTGCTGCTTCATCCTCTTCTATCCTCCTAGCTGTCTGCCATTTAAACCATCAAATCCCCTCCCACTCATTCACTCTTTCTCTGCCAACCCCCCTCCCCATATCAGGTTTGTCACAAGCGGTTTAGCAGCACCAGCAACCTCAAAACCCACCTGCGGCTCCACTCTGGAGAGAAGCCTTACCAGTGCAAGCTCTGCCCAGCCAAATTCACCCAGTTCGTGCACCTGAAGCTGCACAAGCGGCTCCACACCCGGGAACGGCCCCATAAGTGCATCCACTGCCACAAGAGCTACATTCACCTCTGCAGCCTCCAGGTCCACCTGAAGGGCAACTGTCCTGCCGCCCCTGCCTCCGGCCTCTCCGTGGAGGACCTGAACCGCATCAACGAGGAGATCGAGAAGTTCGACATCAGCGACAATGCCGACAAGCTGGAAGAGGTGGAGGACAATATCGACTTGACAGCCATCGTGGAGAAGGACATACTGACCGTGCTCAGGAGGGAGATGGAAGGAGCCAACCTGAAAGTGTCTCTGCAGAGGAACCTGGGAAACGGACTTCTCTCCTCAGGGTGCAACCTTTACGAGTCGTCGGATATGTCAATTATGAAGTTGCCTCACGGTCACCCACTACCTCTGTTACCTGTAAAGGTCAAGCAAGAAACAGTTGAACCAATGGACCCTTAAGGACTTTTTTTTTTTTTTTTTGGTGGCAAAAATGATTTTTTTTTTTTTTTTAATTTATGACTTGGCAAGTCAGGGTGCCTGTAGCAGTTGCTTGTACATAGGTTCAATGCTGCAAAGCAATCTTGGCTTACAGTAGTTTCCCTACGCTCTCCAGCTGAAAAGAAGGAACTCCAAAGTTACTGTTTTCTCAGGGCATATAAAAAAAAAGGGGGCAAAGGACTTTGCATTGCCTCACCAGTTACTAAAAGACAATCCTATCCATAATTATTTTTACAATGATAGTACTTCGTAATTTATTATGCAATTAATCATTCGAAAAAGCAATAATTAGGAAAATGTTTACAATGACTGGAAAATTCATTGTAATTTTGACTTTAAGTGTTTTTATTTTTCCTTTAATGGCCATTCTTTGTAGAGGTTGTGTTTTTTTCTTTTCTTTTTTTTTCCTGCACATCTGTTTTAAGAACCTAAGATTGGGGTTTCAGTAAATGTGTTTTATGTACCGATGTCTTTTAAACAAATGTGGGTTTGTTTTTTTTTTCTCTTGCCAAAGTTGGACATTTGACACACAGAATCCTACATCTGTCAGTTTGAAAATACTTTTATGTGCAAATCATCCCAAAGGAAAAAAAAAAAAAAAACAACAAAAAACCAAAACCAAACCAACCAACCAGGAGTAGCAGCAAGCAGGGAAGACACTGCTACCCCAGCCTCTACTGAGGGTAGGAGAAGGATTCTCCTACCTGCAGCTCTCCCTGGAGCAGCTGTGGCACAGCAAACACCTCCCTGCCATGGATAATGTTTAAGAAAGAAAAAACTACAGCCCCACACATTATCCTGCAACTTTATGACCAAAGCAATGCATCAGCTCAAAGTGGCTCTTCCAAAAGAAAAAATCTCACTTTACATTCTTTTGTTTCCAAAACCAAAACCCAAGCATATTCATATTCTGCCTAAAAGGAGGTTTGGGGCAGGCTTCTTTCTTCCTATTCTTTTTTTCCCTTTTAATGGCCAGAGCCTTCTAGGGATAAAAGAGAGATGGTCAGCAGAAGAGGTTCAGTTTTACTTGTATTTTCCTCTCCCACTTTGCCTGGGTAGAAGTGGGGACCAAAAGTCCTTTCCTGGCACATACATTTATATATATATTTTTTCCCTTCCTGTACAACTCAGATTTATTTTTTTTCCTGTTTCCTCAGTATTTGTGTTTGTACATTTTGTGGTTAATTTAATTAAAGAAGAAAGAAAGAAAGAAAAAAAAAAGGGCATTGCAAAAGTTGTTGAACAACAATTACCTCAGTGCTTGTGTCCAGTGGTGCAGACAATGCTGGTTTTTTTTTTTTTTTAATCTAAAGGCTTTGCTACTTCAGAGAAGAAACCAAAATGTGCACAGGGAAAGATAGAATGCACGTCCTTTTAGCTTTTTTTTTTGTTCTGCTAAGCCCAAAGATGATGTGGTGATGTTTGAGGTGTAGCAAAGAGTACGTGTATATTTATAGATATATTTATACCACTATACTATATATGTATATGTATATATATTTATACCACTTAAGTTGTGAGCCAAACCGTGTAATAAAACCTATTTTTCATCTAAGTGTGAAAATCCAATCTTAATCCACTTCTGCATATACTACCAGTGACCTCGAAAAACCAAAAGGTTGTGCTAAAGGCATTGTTTTTATCACTTGCACAGCTCCCCAGGGAAAAGCCTGAACTGGCAAACACCTATCATAAAAATCATAGAATTGTCAGGGTTGGAAGGGACCACAAGGATCATCCAGTTCCAACCCCCCTGCCAGGGACAGGGACACCTCACACTAGAGTAGGTTGCTCAGAGCCACATCTAGCCTGGCCTTAAAAACCTCCAGGGATGAGGCTTCCACCACCTCCCTGGGCAACCTGTGCCAGTGTCTCACCAACCTGATGTCACCAACATCACCTACACCAACTCGGTGGGAATCACCCTGTCTGCAGCACAGGGTAGGGATCATCAGCCCCCTACTCACCCACCTGTGTGTACTGGGGGGATGGAGGTGGGTGGTCAGTGAACAAACATCCCAAAAAAATGTCACTGAAACAACTTGAACTGAAGCCAAATATGCCCGGTGTGTGGCATGGTCACAAAGCACAGCGAAGGGCAGGATGGGGTTAGTTGGGACGAGCCCCTGGGCTCGTTTTTACCCTGCCATTAACGAGTTGTAGAGGCAACTCAGCATAAGGAGCATTACTACACACCACCCCCACACATCTCTCCCCTTTTGTCTGGTTATATCCTTAGACATTTGAAACCAGCTCACCTCAGCAATCCAGGATTCGGTGATCATCTTGTTGCTGGGTTTTTTTTCCTTCAGCAAACTTCATTTTAATGCCTTCTGTTAAGCAGAAACCAAACGATCCTGAAATCCAAATCTCTCAGCACAGCTTTTGAAGGACCTACAGTTCATTACATTTCCACTCCTGCAAATTGTGAGGCTGACATCTTTTAAATGTAGCAATAGTTCATACTCCTAGTAACTTAACTTGTAGGATAAACCAAAGTATCACTACTCTGTCACTGGACACACACTTTTCCTGTTATTTGCCTGTAGTGCTTTCTTGTATTTGATACAAACTTTACAAGAATTTATACGCAGCAGCTTTAAGAATTGTTACTTCTCTTTATTGTTTCCCCCCCTTCCCTTAGAAAAGTTTTACATGTGAATGTAGCAACAATCAACAGTATTTTGGGGTTGTTTTGTTGGGGGTTTTTGAACTTTTTCCTTTGTTTTTTTCTTTTTTTCTTTTTCTTCCTTTTTTTTTTTTTTTTTTTTGGTGTCTCTCTTAAGAAAGACTCTGACCAAAGTTACCAGGCTTTTTACTTTGCTAGAACAACAAACTATCATATGTTTACGTATTGGTTTACATCATTATTTATGTGCAAATTGTCAAATGTAAATTAAATATAAGTGTTCATTGCTTTACTTACTGCTTCCCTTTGTCTTCAATCTCTCTCTGCGCTGGCTGCGGGGGTGCAAACAGGGCTGCAGTGATGCCTCCACCAATGCTGGCTCCTGCTTTCTGGGCTCTTGATTTGTCCTGACTGAAAGCTGCAAATGGCAATCACAGAATTGTTTCAGTTGGAAAAGACCCTCCCAAGATCATTGAGTCCCAACCATCGACCCAACGCCGCCATGGCCATTAAACCATGTCCCAAAGTGCTGGGCCTGCATGTTTCTCACTGAGAAGGCAGCTCCCCAGGGCCAAGGGAGCTGCTGTCTCCCAGCTGGGGGGTGAGAGGGTCGAGGGACTCCCAGTGCTCTTGTAACCACCTAGCTGGTGACCAGAGAGATTCCTCCCAGAGATGCACAGCACAAGAAGTCAGTGCTTACAACTTGCAGCAAGGGAAAGCTGGGCAGGTGTCAAGAGGACAGAGAGAGTTTTGTGCTGCCAGCAGACTTGGTGAGAGCTTAGTTGCAGAGAGCCTGGGACAACCTGATCTAGAAAGCTGCCATGTGAGCAGGAGGTCCTGCTGGAGACCTGACTCTGCTCCCAACCCCTGGTTTTACCATTCTGCAGTAGAGAGCTTGAGCTGAAGGTTGCATCAGTCACTCTGTAGTCCAAGAGCCTGCACGCTCTTCAGGACTGATGGCCAGAGCTTTGTTCAGTGCAGTGCTCATTTGGTTTAGCTACTACCTTGGAAAAAAAAAAAGACAAAACAAGAATAAAAGATTAATTTTTTCTTAAACCCCCAAATTTTCAGTGTTTCACTTGAATGCTATCTATTGCCTTGCCTCTATGTGACCAGGCTTCTCATTTACATAGTTCCAAATGATTGTCATTTCTGGCCCAAAACCCTAACCACTGGGACCACAATGACACGCTCAAAATGTCAGCTTGAGACCACTTAGCCCTGTCCCAGCCTGCTGGGAACTGCACTCCAAACAAAGATGGATCTGCTGTCCCTGCTCACCAAGGAGAGGCAAACACAACCCAAATCCAGGAGCAGGTCAAGTGTCCGTTCCCCCACCACCACCTCAGCTAAGTCAACATTTGCTACTTCCATCATTGGCTGTGAGATCTAAACCAGAGAGGCCATGTGCTGCCCTGCCCTACCTGAAGGATAACGAAATAATGTTCCTGCTCATATTGAGCCACTCAGCACCGTATGATGCTTTAAAACTATTTCACTGTCCTCTTAAAAAATTCATTTAAACATCTGTCTGAGGAACTTGAAATACTGCCAACCCCGAACTGTGGAGTTAAGAAAACCAGAGCACTGGTGTCATAAACGTGCCAAATGCAGCATGTTATATTCCTCTAGTCCACAGAACCATTGCTGTAATGATTTTGGGGTAAAAAAGAAAAAAAAAAAAAAGCCATGGGCTAACAGTTACCACCATAAATCAAACTTCATTACTTGGCAAAGCCTTACGTTGGGGCTGGAGAGTTATGTCCTGGGGACACTTGTAAGCTTTAGAAGATGTTTAATAAAACACATTACATACAAAGACAATGCACGTTTACAGATCACAGACCAGCCAGGCTGAGCCCAGCAGCTGCTGCCCTGCTTTCTGGCAGCTCCAAGCTGGCTGGAAGCTGCTGCAGCCCTCTATTGCCACCAGAAATAGGGTGGGGTTCAGCCATGGTGACACCACCACCACCAGGTCAGCTATCTGCAGCGGTGCTGGCAAGGTGCAGGGGGCATGGCTCATCATTTTGGGTGCTGCCATAAAACACAGCCCTGCAAGGCCATGCACCCCAGCACACAGCCATGGGCTGCCTGATGCTCACCTTGCTGCTCTTCATAGAGCCATAGCAGGGTAGGGGTTAGAAGGGTCCTCCAGAGACCATCCAGTCCAACCCCCCTGCCAGAGCAGGATCAGCCAGGGCAGATCACACAGGGACACATCCAGACAGGTCTTGAAAGTCTCCAGAGAAGGAGACTCCACAACCTCTCTGGGCAGCCTGTTCCAAGGCTCTGTCACCCTCACAGTAAAGAAGCTTCTCCTCCTGCTGAGGTGGAACTTCTTGTGTTCTAGTCTGTTACCCCTTGTCCTGTCACAGGACACCACTGAAAAGAGCCTGACCCCTCCTTCTTTACACCCACCCCTCAGATATTTACAAACATTAACACTGCTGGTGTGAAAGTGCTGGGGGAGACAAAGCACAGCCCGGCCAGGAAGGAGGTGTGCGCTTGGCTGCCATGGCTGTGCCAGCTGAGGTGCTCTGCCATGGGACAGGGTGAATCAGCTCAGACTCAGAGCTCAGGAGGATCTTGCCCTTCTGCCTGGTTTATAAGGCCTGGTGTCTCTCAGCTGGGTGCTGGGGGTGACACTGCTCATTCCCAGTGTGGGCACTGGTGACCTTGAGGTCGAAAACGAAAACCGTGACTCATGGAGGGGCTATGAGCCCTTCGGGGTCGAAGCAGCAGCTGCCGGTGTGCAGCTGCAGCCCGGCACGTGCTGGAACCACAGCTACCCTCAGGATGCAGCCCAAAGCCTCTGCTGGCCTCCAGAGGCCTGACATTAGCACCAGGGAAATAGCTGTGGCCATAATTAAAGGCAGCCAGGAAGCACTTGGCTAATTACCGTGTGAGCCAGGGCTGAGTGGCTGCGGTGTGGCCACAAAATGTCCCTCTCACAGGGCAGGTATCTGCCAAACACCACCCAGCATGGGGGCCTAAGGAGAACTCACCTTGGCATCAAGGTAGCTGCCCTGGCACTGACAGAGTTGCCTCTGTGTGGGGCTGGGGTAGACTGGCAGGGACAGGAAAGCTGCCAGGGCTGGGCTGTGAGGAGCAGAGGTGGGAATCCTGGTGGCTACAGGACAGTCCTGAAAAGCAGGGACACACAACTTTTAGCCAAAGATGTGACACTTCCCAAAGCCATGGGTGTTTCACTCTGTACCAGGTGCTGGAACAAGGCCATCCTGCAGCCATTCCATCCAGCACAGGGCATGTGTGAACTTCTGCTCCTTTCTGATTCCAGGGCTGGGGGCAGAAACCTGTGCCCAGGGCATGGGGATGGTGGCACTGATGGAGATCTCTAAAAAGAGAAGGCCACCCCCTTCAGGAAAGGGAGATGGGCACTCAGAGCTCTTCCTGCCTCATGAGCTGGCAGCCAGGCCCCTCGATGGCACCCAGGTGCAGTGGCCCTTCCCTCCTCCTCCTCCTCTTCTTCTTCGGCTTGGTGCAGAGATGCTTGGGATGCCAAACCACTTAGGTAGGTGTGACCAAATAGCCCTGTTGCAGGGAGCCAAACCAGTATGACTTCCTTCTTGTGCAAGGATTAATGAAGGCCTTCAGCTCCTCTCTTTTTTTTTTTTTCTATTAATTGTGAATAGGCAAGTCCTTGATCATTTCCTTATCCAAGGCCTGGGTGAGATTCCTTACAACATTCCTGCCCCAAAGTGGCTGCTCCGTGCTAGGAAGAGAAGCAGCAGTTCCTGCAGTGCTGAAACCAGGCACAGCAGGGTGAAAGGCTGAAGACTCAGCTCTCACATCATGATACTGGTCTCAGGGTTAGGAAGACCCCAGCATTCCTGCCTTTACCAGCTGGGATTTACAGCTGAAACCCTACTTTAAAAGAGCAAAGTGGAGAGTAGCTGTGGTTGGAGAACCTTGGGCAGGAAGAGGAGCATGGCAGGCAATAGGCCACATGGAATTTCTTGGATAGAACAGTCTCAGCTCCCAGCTTCCCTATGGCAAACCTTCAGGAAATATTTGCCCTCTCCCATCTGAAGTCTACCTTGTGCACTCTGATGGCCTTTTTTTTTTTTTAAGGACAGGTCCTTTACAGTCAAGATCACAGAATCAGAGAATCACAGAGTGCATCAGGTTGGAAGGGACCTCTAGAGGTCATCCAGTCCAATGCCCTGCAGCAAACAGGGACATCCCCAACTAGAGTAGGTTGCTCAGAGTCCCATCAAGCCTGACCTTGAATGTCTTCAGGGATGGGGCCTCCACCACCTCCCTGGCAACCACCCTCATAGTAAAGAGCTTCTTCCTGATGTCCAATCTAAATCCTTCTCTAGTATAAAACCATTGCCCCTTGTCCTGTTCCTACAAGACCTTGCAAACAGTCCCTCCCCAGCTTTCCTGTAGCCCCCTTCAGGTACTGGAAAGCTGCTATTAGGTCTCCCCAGAACCTTCTCCAGGCTGCACAACACCAACTTTCTCAGCTTGTCCTCATAGCAGAGGTGTTCCAGGCCCCTGACCATCTCTGTGGCCCTCCTCTGGACCCTCTCTCTCAGGTCCACGTCCTTCCTGTGTTGAGTGCCCCAGAGCTGGATACAGTGCCCCAGGTGAGGTCTCACCAGAGCAGAGAGGCAAAATCACCTCTCTTGACCTGCTGGCCACTCTTCTGCTGTTGCAACCCAGGATGCCATTGGCCTTCTGGGCTGCAAGTGCAGATTGTTCTGCTGTTCCTGTCAGCCTCCAAGCCCCATGCAGAGATTCTTCAGTAAACAGGGAAGGTTTGGGTTCTTCCGGCTGTGCTGAGGCCATGTCCCCAGGCAGGGATCCAGTTAACCAGGATGGGTGGTGTCCCGCAAGAGGTCTCACTTTGCTGGTCCTGAAAAAAACAAAAGTTAAAAATGTTGTAGAAACTGCAACCAGGTGCAAAAGGGAGCAAGGACAGATGAAAAGTGAAAAGTTGCCTTTTCAGCAAGCCGTTAGAAGCTGCTTGGGTGTCCAGGAGGGAGCAGAGAGTGGTGCTCACAGTCATTCAGAGAAGACCTGGGGTGTGTGGTGTGTGTGTTTTTAATGAGACCAGAGGGTGCAGAGTGGGGCTCCTTTCCTAATCTATACTGCAGCAATTTGTGCATGTCTGTAGCTGTGGGTGTCAGGAGCTTTCTACTCTGAGTGGTGAGTTTCAGTTTGATTCTGCTCTCAAGAGCTGTGGGGACAGTTTGCAGTTGCCTTATCAATGCAGGATCCAAAGAACTTCATGGTGTGCCCAGCCCCGACACTGAAAATGAAAAAAAATATGCTTTCAGCACAGAGAATGAGTGAGGTGATAGCCACAGGGCTTTTTCTCACCAGACCATCCCAATCTGCCAAACTCCTCATGCCCTGATCAGCAGGGCCATAAACTGCCTGGAGAACTGCAGCCTCAGCACCACCCTAAGAGCTCCAGATCCTGGGGAACAGAGCTGGGACCCCAGGCCTGGGGCTCTTGTCCTACATTCCAGCTGCCCCAAAACCCTGCACCACCTCCTCTGGCCTCTTGCACTGATGCCCCAGCACTGGGGGCCTGGCCTGGCCACTGCAAACTGGGCAGCTGCAGGAGGTGCTTGCCCATCCTCATTCCTCCTTTGGCTGGCCCTGAGCAAGCCTGGCCGTGAGCCAGGGACCAGAATTGTGCCCATGATTGGAAACAGCAACAAGGAAGGGCAGGACAGGGCATGGCTTTTGGGAAGCAGCTTTAGTTGGGCTCCAAAGACTTGTGCTTTCAGCAGTGAGCTCTGGGCTCAGCCATGCAGCTGATTTCCAAATGAATGTTGCTGTCTTTGCATCTGCTCCTAGCACCCCAATGTGCATGCTGCCCACACTACTGTCTCCAGACGAGCTGTGACTGAGAGGTAACTGGTGGCATGATGTCTTCAGAAAGTTTGGACCAGATGATCCTTGGGGTCCCTTCCAACCTGGCATTCTGTGAGATTCTATGCCCCACATCCTGCATCCCTGCACCTGTTGCCCATGTGGCCTCCAGCTCAACAGCAGCAGCCCTGGTGTTCCATCACCCTCCAGGGAGGCCTGTTTCCTGCAGCTGCTGCAGAAATCTGCAGAAAACTGCCTCCCCCCCATGTCTGGAGCCACTGGGGAAGAGTTCAGTGCAGCTGCCCTGGGACACCCAAGGTTCCCCTCTCGATTCCCTGGGTGCCACGTGCCACAGTTCACTGGAAGCCTTGCTGGCCAAGTACCTGAGTGTTCCTCTGATGAAGTTATGACCTACATAGCAGCTAAGAGTGATGTGCAGATTTCCTCCCTCCCTCAGATCTGCTTGAGGTTTTTAATCTCCCCCCCAGATACACCATTCAGGAATGACTGTGTTGTTTGCTGCACAGTCACTTGTTTGGTTTCAGCTCAAAAAGGGAGCCCAGGAGCAACAGCAGCTGCAGGCAGAGCTGCCTCTGCCCTGCCACACACAGGTGGTGCAGGCTGCTGTGGGGCAGGGGCAGCATGGCATGGGGGGTCCTTCTGCTGTCCAGGGCAGGGTTATCCTCATTCTGCTGAGGGACAGAGAGGCAGGCTGAGGAGCAAAGGGTGCAGACCACACTGGAGGCACAGGGCTCTCGTTGCCTTCAAAACCATAAAATGCACTGGGTTGGAAGGGGCCTCTAGAGATGCTCCAGTCCAACCCTCCTGCAGTAAGCAGGGACATCCTCAACTAGATCAGGCTGCTCAGAAACCAGAAAACAAAGGTCTTTCCTCACCCTCAAACCTGTTTTGAAGTAGAATATACCCCTGAAAAACACTCTAAGAGCCTTGTTAGACATAGACAGCCTCAACCTCAGCCCTTTGCTGCTGGCCCCCTGTCCAACAACTCCCTTTGCACCCTTTAGGCACAAAGGAACACCTCAGCCCCCAAAATACACTCAGGGGTGGCCCCAGTCAGAGTTCTCATTTCCCCTAGATTTGGGATATTTAAGTCTGGCGATGCCTATTGATGCCATCCCTAATGAATTTCTTTAAAATTAATTAATTATCAATCTAATTAATTGTCAAAGCAACTGTCAACAGTTTAGACCGACCCAAACACCAAGGCAGTGCTGTGCATCCACACAGGGGAGGGAACACATCCAATTCAAGCTTATCTAAGAAGATTTAAAGGCAGGCTGCTTTTTAAGTCTCGACATTTCAGAACTTCAAGGCCAGAGCTAAATTTTGCATCAAGGACAGGAACCCAGGAGCCAAGAGGCCTGGGTTCAGGTTTTGTTACCTCCATTAACTGGTAGTGAGGGCTGGAACAAGTCAGTTGACCTTCCCATAAAACACCCAACTCATTTGTAGAGTAAGTACGAGACTTGTGCAAGCTGTCATGCAGGACTAACATTTGTACCTTGTTTTGAGGTCCTCCACTGTGTATTTTCCATGTTCATAGAGAGAACAAGTAGCTTGTAGCACCATCTGCAATACCTTAATATTGAGAAACCCTCACTTACAGGCTACAACTACCCTGAACAGAACACAAAACCTCTCTCTCTACCCCAAGGAGCTTACAAGCACTATTAGAAACCCAACAAACCACAGTGGCTGGGTGCAGAGCTTACATTTCCATTTTCTCTCAGCATTTTCCCACGAGGGGATGGCCTGTGAGAGCACAGAGCAGAGAGTCAGATCAGGCCCAGGTCGGTTGCTCTGGCAGGCCATTTGGCAAGACAAGAGTGACATAAATTAGAGTGAAACCTCTTCACCTCAGCCTAAGTGAAAATGTGAAGAGGGTGGGAGGGAGGTGAGGAGGAAGGGGGGATATTGATCTGTATCTACTCAACAGTCAGACCAGTGGTGTGGTGGCAACAAATAAGGCATGCCTGTGCTTTTTCAGTAGCTAATAATCTATAGAGAACCATTTCCTTTTCTGCTCTTCAGATAACACATTTGCCACCTCAGCTGCATGCAAATAATTCATGCCTCTGCTTAACTAATTCACATCTCCGGTGCAGACTGGAGAGCAGAAACCCCCCACCAGCATCCACTGACCTGCAGCACTGGAGAAGGAGCCAGCACACCCAGAACTTTCTGAGAGGCTTAGATCATTAGAGGATGACTGCACCCCACTCTCTGCAGGAGAAGCATGGCTTGCCATGGCGTTAAACGGCTTGGTTCTGCTGGTCTTCAGCTTCTTTGTCTCTGCTTCTGGCTCTTCGACAGAACGAGAGGACACAGTCTCAAGGTGCACCAGGGGAGATTTAGGCTGAAGAAATACTTCACAGAAAGAGTGACTGGCCACTGGCATGGGCTGCCCAGGGAGGTGGTGGAGTTACCATCCCTGGAAGTGTTTAAGAAAAGCCTGGATGTGGCACTCAGTGCCATGGTGTAGCTGATTAGATGGTGTTAGGTAATAGATGGACTTGATGACCTCAAAGGTCTTTTCCAACCTGGTTAATTCTGTGATTCTGACCCACGCATTGAGTTGCAGGCTGGAAGTGCCAGCATCCAAAGAAAAGCATTTGATGTCTCTGCACACAGGCCACAGCTGGTCAACAACTCATCCCAGATTTAAACACCATAGATTAGCTCTCATCTGGTGCCAGAAGTATTACACATCATTAAAAGCCTGGGCCCCCAGCAGTGTGCTGCAAGTGAATGAAACTTCACCTCACATTGCTTGGAAACAAGTAGGCAGAAGGCTGGCCACGTGTCTGGGTCTGATGGAAACCTTGCTCTAATCAAAGCTCTGATGCTACTTTCCCTCACTCACACATGCACACCTGTCCCAGCACCAGCAAGGTTGGAGTGTCAGCATCAGAATTAATTAAGCCTGTCCATGTGTAAGCTTCAGGAGCCTCACTCACTCCAAGCATCACACAGAGGCAGTGGCTTTGCTCTGCTCTGCCTCAGCAGAAGCACAGCCACAGAGCTGAAGGAATCAGTACATGCTGCAGGCTGGACCAAAAGGAAATGGTCTGCCTCAGTGAAGCTGCAGAGGGGTGGGTGACACCCAGCAGTTTGCATCATACAAGGAAATGATGGAGGAATCAGAATCTATTATTCTGGGATTACTGGGTGAGTTTTCCTCCCAGCCTTATGAAAGGGTTCTGTTTCCCTGTTGACAAATGATCTACAGCACTCTCTAAACAGGTAGGAGCTCATCCACTCACTGCCACCATTGTCTTACTCTTTGATTCAGAGGAGATAAGGAGACAGGTCAAACACCAGGGGATTGCACCCCCTGGGAAACACTCAGGTCTAATATGTTGTTTGCTACAGCTGATGCTCAGATACTTCAGATATGTTTCCTGTCCCTCAAGACAATTTCTTCTTTATCATTTCTGTACCATCTTGGTCAGTTTTCACAGAGTCTCAGAATGGTAGGGGTTGGAAGGGAGCTCTAGAGATCATCTAACCCAACCCACTGCCAGAGCAGGTCACACAGGGTGGTGTTCAGGTGGGGTTTGAATGACTCCAGAGAAGGAGACTCCACCACCTCTCTGGGCAGCCTGGTCCAGTGCTCTACTGCCCTCAAAATGAAGAATTTCCTCCTCATGTTTAGATGGAACTTCCTATGTTCAAGTCTGTGCCTGTTACCTCTTGTGTCCTGTCACTGGACAAAGTTTTGGCTGTGGCCTGTGCAGCAGCCCATAGAGACTGCCTTGCTGCAGGGATAACACAAAACATCCTCTCTGGAATTCTGGAACAGAGAAGAGCGAAACCAAAAGACAACTTTGCTGCTTCAGAGACCTTTTGCCTTGGTATACGATGAAATTGAGTTGTGTTGGTCTCCTCCCCTTGCTCTAATGATGGAGGTGGCATTAATGCTCCTCAAGCTGTCCTGCAGCTTTTAAAACATAGAGAGCAAATGGCAAAGTTACCTTGCATCTCCTTCTGAAAAGTAAGTTGGGCCTTCCTGGGCACAAGTGAAATTAAACTGGTTGTTGCTGTTCAACTTCTCTGTGCTCTTTCCCCACATGGATTAGTCATGACCAACTCTGCTCTGCAGCTGTCCTTGCAAAAACAAAACAAACAACAACAACAACTACCAGAAGAGAGAGAAGGGTTAAGCAGTCCCATACAATCTACCCAATAAATTTGTCATGTCCTTTATATAGAGCTGTCCCTCCTGTTCTGCCTGTTCCCTGACATGTCTGCAGTTTGAACACTGTGGGCAATATTTGAGCAATTAGGGCATTCCAAGTGGAAAGGTTACCCTCAAACACAGGGTGTGCTTTGTCTTGTGCCTTCAGCCAGCCCCCATGAGCATGGATTGCACAACAGCTGTGAAGTAGGAAGCTCTTCTTTCAGTTTCATTATGGCCTAGATTGGTCTAGGCCAGCACTCCAGGGGTTAGGATGGACAAACTCACCTTGACTGGAGGTGCTACCAGCTCAGAGCACAGAGGGAAATCCATTGCTGATGCCCTGTTCCAGGTGTTCAATGCTTTGGTCCTGCTGGCACTGGTGCTCCTGGCAGGAGCTCCTCTCCTATGGAGACAGATTTAGAGGGTTGGGGCTGTTCAGTTGGAGAAGAAAAGGCTCCACAAAGACCTTATTGTGGCCTTCCAGTATCTGAAGGGGGCTACAAGAAAGCTGGAGAGGGACTTAAGTGTGTCAGGGAGTGATAGGACTGGGGGGAATGGAGCAAAACTAGAAATGGGGAGATTTAGGTTGAATGTTAGGAAGAAATTCTTCCCCATGAGGGTGGTGAGAGACTGGCACGGGGAGGTGGTGGAAGCCTCATCCCTGGAGGTTTTTGAAGCCAGGCTGGATGTGGCTGTGAGCAACCTGATCTAGTGTGAGGTGTCCCTGCCCATGGCAGGGGGGTTGGAACTGGATGATCCTTGAGGTCCCTTCCAACCCTGACAGTTCTGATTCTGAAAGATAACCCATGAAAGAAACCCCTCTGATGGAGCAGGGAGTGGGCCTGGCCAAGGAGGTGAGAGGTTTGTGGGATATTCCCCCTTCTTTTGGTTGAGCAGCACTAGGATCTTGGTTCGGCTTTTGGTCAGGTCTTGGAGACAGCAGTTTGTTTGTGGGAAACTCTGGGCAGGAGCCAGCAGGGCTGGAGAAGTCCTGCAACCTTTTACCAGGTGGGACCTGCAAGACCACAAGTCCACCAGGACAGGAACAAAACTGCCTCCCAAGCCAGCCAGCTCAGGAGATGACATTCTCAGCCCAAACCATGGCTGAGGTGGGACAGCAAGCATGAATTGCAAATGACAGCCCCACAGAGGAGCTCCCCAGGTCACTGGGAGGCCAGCAGCTGCCACAGCCCAACTCTGCCAGTAGCAGGGCACACCCAGAGGCCACCCTGCCCACCCTGCCTGGCAGGGATGCTTGGCTGCATAGTCAGGACCTGGCTTAAGTAAGAAAAAAAACCCAAATCTAAGCAGCAGAGAAGGAAGTTTTGCAGGTCACAGCCACCTGCAGTGCGGCCCATCCACTCTGAGCCTTTTCAGGAGGTCTGCAGCACTGGTGGACAGAGGAGGTCAGGTCTGAGATGCCTGGCTGCCCCTTTCTGTAAGACCTGAATGTGCCTGAAGGACCTAACCTGTGCTTGGGTGCTCCTGCAAGGCCCCACACACCTCACAGGGTCCCTCAGGGGCAGCCCCATGCTGGTAAAGACTGCTGAGAATTGGGCACTCAACCTCTCCCCTTGTGGCTGGTGGTGTTTCCCTGGCTGGGATGTTGCTGGTGTTCATCACAGAGCTCTGGCAGGGAAAGAGAGAGTCATGCTGCAACCATTAGCAGACTTTGCATTTAGAATTTACCTCAGAAAAGGACAAAGGCTCACTCAGCTTCATGGAGGCTTTGTGCAAGCTCAGGTCCACACTTTCCATTTGTCACACCAGGGCTGGTCTTCACCATTGTCTTCCTCTGACCCAGAAAAACCTGCTGGTGAAAATCATGTTAGAAAATAATGGAACTGAGAAGTCATTGCAGGCACATGTGTGTCTCATTACACATCACTTTGGTTTCACTATATATTTTACACTATGTAACATAAATTTCACTCTGCCCCACAAGTATTTCAATATGTGATAGGCAGAAAGTGGCAGTTTACACTAAAGGTTTCAGTATGTGCTAGGATATTTCAAATACTATAAATTCTCCTTTTAAATGAAAGCTGCACTCTGCAGAGCAGTGAGAAATGCAGTTGGGGTTAGTTTACCCGGAGTGGGTTTGGTTTTGTTTTTTTTTTGTTTTTGTTTTTTTTTTTTTAATCTTTCCTTTTCTTACAGTATTTAGCACTGAGCTGTTTACTCTTATCACACATATCACTGGATGATTAAGTGAAAATTCCTTGAACATCCACCACACAAGACTTGGGCAACCTGAGTTCCCCCCCTGGGTCTTTTCTCTTAACTCAATTTATGCAAAATTAGCAGACACATCATATTTACTAAGACTAAGGGACCAAAGAAGCTTCCTGTGTGAAGCTTGTTACAGGTGTAGTTCTTTTTTAAAGTGAATTCTCTTTGAGCAAGGAAGCTTGGAGGGACCTGAAATCCCCTGTAAGGTGGGTTAAGGGTTCTTAAAGCAATGAGCAGATACATCAAGGGCCTGCAGTGAATCACCTCTTATTGCAGATGAGGGCAGGTTTAGAATGGAGATTAGGAAGAAATCCTTGACAGTGAGGGTGGGGAGACACTGGAACAGCTTGCCCAGGGGGGTTGTGGATGCCCTCTCCCTGGAGGTGTTCAAGGCCAGGTTGGATAAGTCCTTGAGCAACCTGGGCTAGTGCCCATGGCAGGTGTGGAACTGGATGATCTTCAAGGTCCCTTCCAACCCAAACCATCTATGGATCTGTGACCACCAATTCAGTCACAGGCAGCAGCAGAGGACTCTGCACTGCTAATCATGGCTCTGAAACTGCTGACCAGCTGACCACACAAGTGTTGTGTTAATCAAACCTTCTGTCAGGAAAGCCCATCCCGGCTCCTGAAATGGGCTGTTCCCTGTGCTCTGCACACCAGCACCCTCCTCTGCCACGTATTGGAGGTCAGCATATTTCCACATGGGACATCCTTCAGCACCAGAGGGTGCACAGATTGCCTTCAATAGATACCTGCCATGAACTAAGAGCACAGCAACAGCAGTCATGTGGCTCAGTAAAGCCAAGACACATCTGCAGCAAGGACCATCACCTGCAACCCTGGGCAGAGCTATGCTAATGCTTCCAGAGTGCTGCAGCAAAGCTGTTCCCCCACATCCAGTACCTACCATCAGAAATGCAGGAAGCAAGCACTAGGCTGGCATCTCCCTTGTTCTCCTCTGAGCACAAGCTACAGTACCATGAAAAATTCCATTTTAATCACAAGCCAGGCTCAGCAGAGAGCACAGAGCCATGCTGAACTGCTGCCCAGGAGGGAAACATCAGCCAGCTACCTCTGCTTTGGCTTCTGCCCCTCGAGATCACAGAATGGTTGAGGCTGGAAGGGACTTCTGAGAATACAATCACACAGATAACTTCTGAGGAATTTTCAGTGGATAACTGCAAACCACTAATGATCTGCACTGCACTGCAGTGGTTAGAACAAGTGGAGGCCTCACCTGCTCCAACTCACACTCAGAAGACAAGTGTGACCCTGCACTGGTGTGACTCTGGACAAGCCACTTAGGGAGTTACAGAGGCCCTGGATTAATTCAGAACTGGGGCTTTTGACCTAACTCTTTGCCCCACCAGAGCCCTGGCAGACCTCGTTGGCTCCCTGCCAAATAGTTCAAGCACCTATTAACCAAGGAGAAGGTAAAGAGCTTGGGCTGTAATGTGCTGGATTTCAGCCCAGCAGGTTCAAATCTCCTAACCCACAAGAGCAGCTTATCTGTGTTTGGAGGTCAAAGACCTCAACAAAGCCCTGCTAACAGGTGCCTGCTGGCACAAACCCAAGCATCGGCTCCTCAGATTACAGAGGTTTCTTAGTTTCTAACAAGTGGGGCAAAAGGGCTGCCAAAAGCCACCAGTGACATACTCAGGGCTGGCTTGAGCCTGCTCATGCTGATTTATTTGGAAAAAACAAGACACTGAGTGCTTCCTCAGCTGACAGCAGCCAGAACTGAATGCATCCAGGATAGAGCTTGGCTACCCTACTCTGCCAAAATTAAAACCCCAGACCCACAGGACACCTTCATTGTAGAACCAACCAAACTCTGTGTGTAAAGCTCATGAGCTGCATCAGATGTTTCCCAGTGAGTGGGCTGAAGGAAACAAGAATGTTTTGTGTCAGATGTGGGACAGTCTGGAGATTCCTGCTTCTGTCCCAGATGGGGCCTGGGTGCAATGGGAGCTGCCTCCTCATGCCCAGCCTGAAACCTTCAACCATTCATTCCCCCATGTGCTCCTCTGAGGCAGCTCAAGAGCATCCCTGTGTTAGGCTGGATAAAATGTGGGCTCATGTCTCCATTCAGCAGGACATTTGGGATGAGATAAAGGTGATGTTTTTAAGTGCATGTCCACATTCCAGCATGACCAAGCCTGAGCTGTTCCTGTGTTCCAGAAAAGGAGAAGAAACAACAGTGCAAACTTTCCCATATTCAGGTACTCCTGTGTTAGATCTGGGCTGAGATACACACAAAGCAATGTCTCTATGTCCTAGATTCCACTGCTGATACTGCCAACAAAAGCTAAATTACAAGGATTTTCCTGTAGCCAGGCTGCCAGTCAAACAAGTTTGGGAAGGAGGGAAATATTACACACATCCTTCAAGTCTCCTCCTGAGCACTGTGAGGCTGTAATTGTAGCTTACTCTTATTACTGATCACATCTAATTGATGTTGAGCCATCCTTTAGCCATCAGGAAAGTTACATTATCTGAGCTCTTGCATTACTTTCACTAACTCATCCTGCCCAAAGTTTTTAGCACTTCTTGAGTGAAAAGGCAGAATAGCTACAGAAGTTCACAAAGCTTCTCAAAAACACTTTCAAGCTGCACAGGGGGAAGTTTAGGCATGATCTTAGAAAGAAGCTCTTCCCAGAAAGAGAGATTGCCCAGTGGGATGGGCTGCCCAGGGAGGTGAAGAAAAGCCTGAATGAGGCAGTTTAGCTGATGAGATAGGGTTGGGTGACTGGTTGGCCTTGGTGGTCTTGGAAGTCTCTTCCAACCTGGTTGATTCTGTGATTCTGTGCAAACATCCACCAACTCCTCTCTCAAATCCACACCTTTGCACCTGACCCAAAGAGGATTCACTTGCAGGCTCAAACATGATTTCAGGAAAATACATGGCAGCCTAGCCTGCAGCATGCACTGCTGTGCTTTCAGAAGCAGCTGAAAGACCACTACCAGCATTTAGCAAAGGACTTTTGCAGCCTTGCTGACTGAAGCAGCAGCACCATTCACAGCATGTAATCAAGCTGCTGAGTTCCCCTTGGTTTGAACGTGACCTGCCTTCCTCTTTACTCAGCTATGGCCAAAGCTAATCTCTGCTCATCACAACCCTTCTGTTTTGAATCAGCCTATCTCCATCTATGCAAATCTGAGAGGGGAAACACTCACAGCTCAGCTGCCATTCCTGACAGCTCAAACATTCCTGCCCAGCGTCTCTTTGTCTCTTCCTCGCTCATGTTGCTCTGTTTGAAGTCAGCTTGGACAGGTTTTCACACGAAGTTTTCATCAGCCTCATTTCCTCCAGCTCCAGCTGCAAAGCACTGCCATCAGCAGGGAATCAGAGAACCATTAGGGTTGGAAAAGACCTTTCAGATGGTTGAGCCTAGCTGTAACCCAACTAAATTATATTGTGAAGTGCTACATCTCCATGCTTCTTCAGCACCTCCAGGGATGGTGACTCCACCACCTCCTTGGGCAGCCTGTTCCAATCCCTGACCACTCTATCAGCAAAGAAATTTTCTCCTAACATCCAATCTAAACTTGCCCTGGCACAGCTTCAGCCCATTTCCTTTTATCCTATCACTAGTTAGCAACATGCAAGAGCCTTGCAAGTGACACCTTAACAAAATCCTTGGCATGGTGTGAAAGTTTTGCACATCAGCACTTTTCAGCATTTTCATTTTTCCTGTTGATTTGCTTCAAATCAGCCTCTCATTTTTTTCTTTTTTTTATAAACAGAACAAATATTGGTGCTTCTTTTAGCTCTGATTCATATCAGCTTGAGATTTTAGGCTGTCAGATAGTGATAGGACTGGGGGAATGGAACAAAACTAGAAATGGGGAGATTCAGCTTGGATGTTAGGAAGAAGTTCTTCCCCATGAGGGTGGTAAGACATTGGAACAGGTTACCCAGGGAGGTGGTGGGAGCCCCATCGCTGGAGGTTTTAAGGCCAGGCTGGATGTGGCTCTGAGCAAACTGATCTAGCGTGAGGTGTCCCTGCCCATGGCAGGGGGCTTGGAACTGGCTAAGCCTTGAGGTCCCTTCCAACCCTGACAATTCCATGGCTACATAGACTGGTCTCTGTCTTCCATGGCTTGGTGAATAGCTGTGGAAGCTGTATCTTGATCAAAAGGACAAGGAGATTCCCAAATATATAAACTATTGAGAAGTAAGCATGCAAAAGAGGGAAAGAGATGACCTTTCATCAAGGGTCATGAAGTCTGGTACCTGGCTCTCTATACCCAGGCATAGCCTCTGAATGCATCCAAGGTGGGACCAGCCAAGCAGTTCAGACTCAGTCCCATGCACAGAGGATGTGCTCAGGCTGAGTTACCTGGCAAAGGGAGTCACAGGTTTAGCAGGAGTAGCAGAACTTCAAATAAAAATGAGATCACACTATTTTGTAAAGAGTCTCAGTAGCAAATGCATCAGGCAAAGCTCTCACATTTGCTAGAAATGAGATCTGAACTGCTGAAAAAATCTGCAGCTACTAAACTTGTCAGAGCATTCCCATGAATTTCTCACTGAGAAGTGGACTGGCTGGAAGCAGACAGGCTGGGCAGCCACTCTCCCATTGTTAAAAAGAATTGGGATTGTTTCAAGACTCTCAATTAAGGTAACAAACTAATTCTTGTGGTCTGGTCTAGTCAAAGTATTTTGGATATTCTCTGTTCCTGAGGGTCCAAGGAATTCTATTGTTTTGTTTACCAAAGAGGTAAACCAGTAGATCTGCATGATGAATCCCCACATAATCACCCTCTGAGTCAGACCAAATTGGAGCTCTGTCTCAGAGTGCAATATTCATCCTCCTCTTCTTATTTACTGGGGGGCTGCATTTGCCAGACACTATTTTCCAGAAGGGAAAGTAAGCTCCAGATTCTAAACCAGTGGGAAATGCTGCCTGCCTCTAACCATACACACCTCAGCCTTATCAAAGCAGTCAAGAAGGTGCTGTGTTGGGTTGGTTCAAATTAAGGGGGGGAAGGGAGAAGCCAAGGAAAAGATGCTTTTAAAATGTTATTTATGAGATGTGAAAAAGTTGCCTTCTCCTCTCCAAACCAGAGTGCTAAATACCAAAGATGCTGTGAAAGGGGAGCCTCTATTATACAACAAATAGTTGTGTGCTTCGGGTAGATTAATTCCATTGAACGTTTTGGTTAAGCACACAACCAACCAGCACAGCTTTTTTTTTGTTGTTGTTGTTGCTGCTTCAACAACAGAGAGAGAGAGAGAACAAAAGGCATTCAACCCAACCAATTTCTGTTTATAAACAGATTAATTTTAAGAGCGCTGTGTGGAGGCTTAAAAATGAATTTGAAGCAGCCAACCTTTGCTGCACGGTGCCCAAGTGCACTCTGTCCAAGTCATCCACAAATCCAGATGCAAGT
Organism: Indicator indicator; assembly: GCF_027791375.1. NCBI lineage: Eukaryota > Metazoa > Chordata > Aves > Piciformes > Indicatoridae > Indicator > Indicator indicator. Next base: position 11,521,568 of record NC_072036.1, on the reverse strand, counting down.
TGTCACAGACACTTCTCTGGAGAGCTCGTGAAGTTAAAAGTCAGTGTTTCCTATTAATTAATAATTGTTTTCAGCTGCTCTGGCAAGTGATTCAAACAAAAGCGTCTGCCTTTAATGTTACGATATGAAAGTTTTCCTCTTCGCAGGCCCTGAGTGCCAAGTGGGCATTGCCTCATTGGCAGGAAGGTGTAATTTGGGAGTGCTTGGAACAGCTGTAAGCAAACAAGATGAACAGATAGTGTACCTGCCACTGCAGTGATTTCCATACCATGGCCATTAAAATCACCCACCCAGCAGTTTCAAAGAAGCAATCAGCTGGGATAATTGAAGCAACACTTCCCATGTCTGTGGAGTACCATCCTAGGAATCACAGAATCATTTTGGTTGGAAGAGACCTTTCAGATCATCAAGGCAAACGTTAACCCAGCATGCCAGGTCACCACTAAACCATGGTCCTCAACACCACATCTACGTGGCTTTGAAACTCCTCCAGGGATGGGGACTCCATCACCCCCCTGGACAGCCCCTCCAGGGAAGATGTTTTCCCTAATGTCCAAACCTAAACCTCCCCTGGTGCAACTTGAGGCCATTTCCTCTTGTCCTATCACTTGTTACTAGGAAGAGGAGACCAACACCTACATGGCTCCAACCTCCTTTCAGGGAGCTGTTGAGCAATGAAGCCTCTCCTCAGCCTCTTTTTCTCCAGGCTAAACCATAGCAGTTCCTTCAACCCCTCCTCATGAGACCTGTTCTCCAGACCCTTCACCAGCGTCATTGCCCTTGAGCACCTCAATGTCCTTCCTGTAGTGAGAGGCCTAAAACTGAACCCAGGATTCAAGGTGCATCCTCAGCAGTGCTGAGCACAGGGGGACAAGCACTTCCTTGGTCCTGCCTGCCACCCTAATTAACTGTCCTGGCCAGTAGCTATAACTGACCTGCTTCCCTGTTTAAAGCATGGAACAAACAAGGAAAAAAAAAAAACAACAACAACAAACCAACAAACAAACCAAAGGAAGAGCTGCATTATGGAAAATTGTGGCACATAATTTGGGGAAGGAGGGAGGGAAGACTGCAAGTAGGTAGGCTTCAGAGAAGTGCAATGTTTTTCCCTGTCCCCAAAAGACACCAAGCCTGATTTGTGAAGGCCAGCTCCTGCTGCAGCACACACAAGATATTTCAAGGAAATTGCAAGGCAAGCCACTAGGATTCTGCCCTCTTACCACTGAGATAATTGAATGCACAACCAGAAGGAGGCCATCACCAATTCCACTAAAGCCTGACACTGCAATTTCTTAGTGCAGGGCATCCAAGCACTAAATGAAGCTCCTTTTTCAAATGATGTTCTTGACATTATGGCTATTTGTCCCTCTGATTTCCTCCACAGCTGCCAAGCATAAATTTATATCCAATGAACCAAGGCTGGATGGTTCCCAAAAAGGGAGCAGAACCTCAGACTGGCATAGGAACTGCCTGGGTGGTTCAGCAAAGACCATGGCTCAGCAGAAAGGTAGAAGCCCTTCGCGTGCCTCTGTATTGAAAGGCGTCGAGATGCAAAGTGCAGAAAGGCTGCTGATTAAAAATGAGACATCCTCTTTCTGCTGCCTTCACAGCCTGATCATGAATATTGACATATTTTTTCTACAACTCAATATAATGGAATCTTATTCTGAGTGGGAAATGAAACAGAAGACAAGCCTTGTGACCAAGCAGTGGGTTTGGTATTGATTACGCACGTTGGAAGTACACTCTGCTGCTCTGCCTCAGGCAGTCAGAACGGTGCAAAGCAAAACTTCAAGACCATGGAACAATGATTTTCATGACACAAAGGTCCTCAAGTGTCTCCATCACCCACTCCCTGAATAAAACAGCAGTGCTGGTGATTAGGTTTTCCACAACACAACGTCCTCCAGCAGTAAGGAGAAGGACGTGTGCAAGCTGTGCCACCACGTCCTGCAGGACCTCCCAGTCCATCCCAGCTCTGAGAGGCCCAGGCCTAGGATCTGCTGCAGAGGAAGAAGCTCTGAAGTGATTTTTGTAAATATAGGCCTCCTTAAGCAAGGTGCTACAAGGATTAAATTCACCCCTGCAAGTGTCCTGCTGGCTCCAAGGAGCAGAGGGTGACACCAGAGGTGCCAGACGTCTTGCTTCACAGGTGAAAGCCACCACACCACCACGCTGATGGCAAGGGCAGAAAGGAAAGCACAGTGGGATCTGCAAGATGGTGAGTGAATGAAAAACCTGGGTGAGATCAAGAATCCAGCTCTGTCATTTCACTCCCCACAAAGTATTTTTCTCCTGAGCCCCACCTTCACTGTTTTCATTCTTCTCATTTCCCTCTGCCCTCCTCTGCACCCTTCTCTCACTGTTTTCCCACTGGGCTGCCCAGCTGGTGGTAACAGCCAGCAGAAACAACCTCACAGCTCAGAGGTTGAGGGAGAAGCTGTGCAAGGAGGGTCACAGTGCTCCAGGATGAGGGTTTCAGACACACTCACCGAGCAGTTACTGAGAGCAAGCCTGCAGGGGAGAGATGGCTGTGGGGAGCAAAGGGCAGGGTCAACCTCAGCTCCAGTCAGCTCAGCTCAAGCATCAGCTGAAAGAAAAGCTGCAAATTAAAGAGTCTGCAGGTAAGGGGCAGTGACAGTGGAAACAGTGAACAAACCACTTCAGAGCTCCAGGACAACTCTCACTGCCTGCTCTCTGCCTCCCATCTGCCTTGTTGTGATTCAGATAACCTTTGAAATGAGTGAGTGAAGGGAGCTCATTTTGTACTGTGGAAAAACTCCAGCGAGGCTGTGAGTACACAGGGCTGATGGAAATCAACCCTCTGAAGTGCAGATTTTAATTACAGCTCTAAGAGCACATAAGGTGCAGCTTTCAGCCAGTTTCCACTCTGATCTTTAATTCTGAGTGGTGAAGGTCCTCATGAATCCAGCTGAAAGAATTACAAACTGTCTTTTCTGTGGCAGTTAGGACACTATTGACCCACAAAACATACACAAGGAGAACTGCACACCTCTGGGTGAAGGAAGACATCCTCAGCTTCTGCATGTGCACCCTCTCCATGTCTCTTCCTGCCAGGGAGAGGTTTAATGAAGAGCACTGCTGATTTCCACACATCCCCCCTCCCAGCCTGGTTTTCTTTCAAAGAGGACCTAACTTCTGGTAGTTTTTAAGACATGCATGTGACAAAGTCCAAGCAATCCTCCAAATTCTAGTAGGTGCAAATAGATCACAGAATGACTTAGGTTGGAAGGGACCTCAGAGCTCATCTACTCCAACCTCCCCACCATGGGCAGGGACACCTCTCAACTAGGCTTGGCTGCTCAAGGTCTCATCCTGCCTGGCCTTCAATACCCCCACAAAGCAGGCATCCACAACCTCCCTGGGCAACCCATTCCACAGTCTCACCACCCCTGTACTGAAGAACTTCTTCCTAAGGTCCAGTCTAACCCTTCTCTCTCTCAGTCTCAAACTACTCCCCCATGTCCTGTCTCTAGACACCCTTATGAAAATCCCTCTGCAGCCTTCCTGGAGGGTCCGTTCAGGTATTGGGAGGCAGCTCTAAGATTCTCCTGGAATCTCCCCTTCTCTGGGCTAAAGTGCTCTCTCTAGGCTGATTTCCTGTATGACATAGGGGCTTTTACCCTTTCCACTAGGAACACGATGGATATTAGTAACTAGATCACACACTTGTTCCCACATCTTCCATTTTATTGTACCTGTTGGTCTATGTTAGTGAAATAATGCCGGGATTAAAGCTTTAAACATCTCCTGTGGAAAGTGCTGGTTTAAAACCTGCCACATTTTGGCAGTGTCAAGTGCAGTGAAGCTCCTTCAACCTCCAACCCTAACACGGTCTTTGCCTGCCTCTCTTTCTCCTCTGAGTGTTTTTAATCCACAGAAAGACGACGAAACCCACAAGGAAATCCAGCCCTTTAATCTTCATATAATTGCTCCTTAATTTATACACATAAAAAGTCTGAACTACACAGCACTCATCTCCAGGTACCTGTTTGCATAGCTGTGTTTGAAAGGAGTTTTCTATTCTTTTGTGTTCTTTAATCTATTGTTTAGAGAAACTGGTTTGAGTTTGATTTCACACTTAAAATGTAATTACTTGAATCCTAGAGACATGAAAGCCAAGGGGAAAAAAAAAATCTCATTGGAAACTGTTCTTCCACAAGCTAATTTGATGGCATAACTTGAAAGTACAGAAATCTGCAACCTACTTCTGAGCATCTGAAACTTTTTTACCTCCCAGGTTTACTGTGACATTTCAAAATGTCACCAGCACCGTCTCGAAACCAGAAGCTTCAATGCTTCCTATCTGCTGTAATTCAGAAATCCACTCTACATGTGGATGGGAGCTTCCAAGAACCTCTGTCCACGAGGACAGGCTGAAGGAGCTCAGGCTCTTTAGCCTGGAGAAGAGGAGCTTGAGGGGTGACCTCTTTCATGTTTATAAAAGGCAGTGTTGGGAGCCAGACTCTGCTCAGGGATGTCCAATGATAGGACAAGGGGAAATGGGAGCAAGCTGCAGCACAGAAACATAAGGAAAAACTTTTTCCCTGTGAGGGTGACAGAGCCTTGGAGCAGGCTTCCCAGAGAGGTTGTGGAGTCTCCTTCCCTGGAGACATTCAAAACCTGCCTGGATGTGTTCCTGTGTGACCTGCCCTGGGTGATTCTGCTCTGGCAAGGGGGTTAGACTCAATCTCCACAGGTCCCTTCCAACCCCTAACATTCTGTGATACCTTTTCTCATCTTAAGGAAAGAAAAAACACCAACAGCTTTAGGAGTCTCTTTCTTATCCAGATAAACAGAGACTGCCAAAATCAGTGGCTAAAGGCACTTTCCAAAATCCTTATCCTGACATAGCAATAAATTTTGAGTCAATTTTTTTTGGTTTTGCCCTGAAATACACTTTTGCTACATTAAGAAAATAACATTGCTTTCTCAGCAGAGTAATTCTTGCTGGAAGGCTGAAGCTGGAAAAAATGGTAGCACTTACCAGAGATGCACTCAGTCCCCAGAGCATCCATTTGCAGCAGCGGAACCACAGCACCAACACCGTTATCAAATGATGCCAGAAAGAGAATCAGCACTGTTCATATCAGACTCACACAAACAGGTAACCAGTTCCAACATTTACAGATGGCAGCATTTCAATAAACACATTCTGTAAGCTACTCACAAAGCTGCAAGGCTCTTTGGAGAGCTTTACTTCATCAAGTAAACCAACTCTAAGAAGTTACTAATTATTTAAGTATGAATTAAATGGTTTTGTCTTCCGTGACAAAAGTTGTTCCTGCGCTGGAAATGAAGACAGACTCGAACTTCAGTTTATTTTTTAATAAAGTTTCAATAGTTAAAATAAGAGGAAAGAGTAGGTTTTTAAAGCCAAGCTACTTCTTTGTTCCATGCTAGGCCTTAAAAGTTTGAATTCCTAGCAAACATGGGCCAGGAGAAAACAGCTGAACACTTCAAATGCTGGTGTAGAATAAACTATCCAGTGATAGTCATTCCAGCTTACCTTAAACCAAAGGAACCAAAATTTCCAGTTGTTGAAATGCACTGCTTTTTATCATGATTAATGGAAAAAATTATCCCTACAAAAAGACTTTTTAAATGTTTTGCTTGTTTTTTAATATGAAGATTCTACAAAATATTTGACTTTGCCCATTGGCAGGACTTTGAAATCCTCCAGGCTATGTAGATGTGTCTGCCTGAGGAAAGTTTACAAATCCCAATCCAACAAAAAAACCCAAAAAAACCCTCCACAAACAGAACTGGAAATTAGAAGAACTCAACCAAATCATTCCACCATAAGGCTATTCTGTTTCAGTTCTGCACAAGCACAGAGCAGCATGGTTTGCTTTGTTTTAAAAACTCCTCCTGACCCACAGAATGCAGCACAGGTTTAGCTCTTACCCTCTCCCTTCCATTTCCTTAATGCTATTTACATTAAAACACTAATTTGTCTACTGACTTTCTCTGCCCTTAAGGCTTTTTTTTTTTTCTTTTCCCAGCCTCAATTTTATCCTTCACTCAAGGAAATCCTCCCCCTCTTGTTTTTAAAGAGGTTTTTGTTTCATTGATTGATTTTCATTTTCTTCCTTTTTTTTTTTGATACAGGTAAGGATCCAACCATAAAGGGAGCATGGGAACAGCACAGGGAGTTACTGGGACATTTGCAGGCCAAGACTTTCAGTAGGAACTTGGACAGCTACTATTTTTTGTAAGAAAAATGTCATGCTTGATTAACATTTGATAATATTTGACATATTTGATACAGGTCTACCTCAACATAGTCTTGTGCCATCAAGAGCCACAAAATGCAGACAAAGCAACAGAGCACAGGGTTTGATGAATTCAGCAGAACACACACACAAAAAGAATTCAAAAGTGTCTCAGCAGCAGCTGCAATGGTAACAAATATTTAGAAACCAAAGCAGCCCAATAACTTAAAAATACATCTCCTAAAGTAAGCAAAAAAAAAAAATAAATCTCTGCAATGAGATTAGAAGCTTCCAAATTTCAGATTGATTGCTCAGGAGACCACAGTAGAAAA